>NW_027423241.1:0-133509 GCF_048934315.1 Petromyzon marinus
CACTCACTCAGCTCCACACACTTCACCACTCACTCACCAACTCACTCACTCTGCTACCCACTCACTCACCCACTCACTCACCCCACTCACCCACTCACTCACCCACCCACTCACTCACCCTCACACTCACCTCCACTCACTCACTCACCCACTCACTCACTCACTACTCACCCACTCACTCACTCACCCACTCACTCACCCACTCACTCACCACTCACTCACCCACTCACTCACCCACTCACTCACTCACCCACTCACTCACCCACTCACTCACTCACCCCCACTCACTCACTCACTCACTCACCACTCACCCACTCACTCACCCACTCACTCACTCACTCATTCACTCACCACTCACTCACCCACTCACTCACCCACTCACCTCACCCACTCACCACTCACTCACCCACTCACTCACCCACTCACTCACCCACTCACTCACCCACTCACTCACCCACTCACCCACTCACTCACTCACCCACTCACTCACTCACCACTCACTCACCCACTCACTCACCCACTCACTCACCCCACACTCACCACTCACCACTCACCACTCACTCACCCACTCACTCACCCACTCACTCACTCACCCACTCACTCACTCACCCACTCACTCACCCCTCACTCACTCACACTCACTCACTCACCCACTCACTCACTCACTCACCCACCATCACCACTCACTCACCATCACTCACCACCCACTCACCCACCACTCACTCACCCACTCACTCACTCACTCACTCACTCACTCACTCACCCACTCACTCACTCACCCACTCACTCACCCACCCCACCCACTCACTCACCACTCACCCACTCACATCACTCACCCACTCACCCACTCACTCACCACACACTCACCCACTCACTCACCACTCACCCACTCACCCACTCACTCACTCACCCACTCACTCACTCACCCACTCACTCACCCAATCACTCACCCTCACACTCACCCACTCACTCACCCACTCACCCACTCACTCACCCACTCACTCACCCACTCACTCACTCACCCACCCACTCACTCACCCACTCACTCACTCACCCACTCACTCACTCACTCACCCATTCACCCATCCACTCACCCACTCACTCACCCACTCACCACCCACTCACTCACCCACCCACTCACTCACCCACCCACTCACTCACCCACACACTCACCCACTCACTCACCAACTCACTCACTCACCCACTCACCCACTCACTCACTCACTCACCCACTCACTCACCCAATCACTCACCCTCACACTCACCAACTCACTCACCCACTCACCCACTCACTCACCCCCACTCAACTCACTCACACTCATTCACCCAACCACTCATCACCCACCCACTCACTCACCCACTTACTCACCCACTCACTCACCCACTCACTCACCCACTCACCCACTCACACACACACTCACTCACTCACCCACTCACTCACCCACTTACTCACCCACCCACTCACTCACCCACACACACTCACTCACTCACCCACTCACTTACGCACTCACTTACCCACACCCACTCACTCACTCACCCACACCCACTCACTCACTCACCCATTCACTCACCCACTCACTCACCAATTCACCGACCCACTCACCCACTCACTCACCCACTCACCACTCACTCACCCACTCACTCACCCATTCACTTACCCACTCACTCACCCACTCACTCACTCACTCACCCACACACTCACCCACTCACTCACCAACTCACTCACTCAGCCACACACTCACCCACTCACTCACCAACTCACTCACTCTGCTACCCACTCACTCACCCACTCACTCACCCTCACACTCACCCACTCACTCACCCACCCACTCACTCACCCTCACACTCACCCACTCACTCACCCACTCACCCACTCACTCACCTACTTACTCACCCACTCACTCACTCACCCACTCACTCACCCACTCACCCACTCACACACTCACTCACTCACCCACTCACTCACCCACTTACTCACCCACCCACTCACTCACCCACTCACACACTCACTCACTCACTCACCCACTCACTTACGCACTCACTTACCCACTCACCCACTCACTCACTCACCCATTCACTCACTCACCCACTCACCCACTCACTCACCCACTCACTCACCAATTCACCCACCCACTCACCCACTCACTCACCCACTCACCACTCACTCACCCACTCACTCACCCATTCACTCACCCACTCAATCACCCACTCACTCACCCACACACTCACCCACTCACTCACCAACTCACTCACTCACCCACTCACTCACTCACCCACTCACTCACTCACCCACTCACTCACCCAATCACTCACCCTCACACTCACCCACTCACCCACTCACTCACCCACTCACTCACCCACTCACTCACTCACCCACTCACTCACTCACCCACTCACTCACTCACCCACTCACTCACTCACCCATTCACCCATCCACTCACCCACTCACTCACCCACTCACCACCCACTCACTCACCCACCCACCCACCCACTCACTCACCCACCCACTCACTCACCCACTCACTCACCAACTCACTCACCCACTCACCCACTCACTCACTCACCCACTCACCCAATCACTCACCCTCACACTCACCAACTCACTCACCCACTCACCCACTCACTCACCCACTCACTCACCCACTCACTCATTCACCCAACCACTCATCACCCACTCACTCACCCACTCACTCACTCACCACCCACTCACTCACCCACCCACCCACTCACTCACCCACCCACTCACTCACCCACTAAATCACCCACTCACTCACCATCTCACTCACCCACTCGCTTGCCATCTCACTCACTCACCCACCCACTCACTCACCATCTCACTCACCCTCTCATTCACCCACTCACTCACCCTCTCATTCACCCACTCACTCACCATCTTACTCACCATCTCACTCACTCACCAATTCACCGACCCACTCACCCACTCACTCACCCACTCACTCACCCACTTACTCACCCATTCACTTACCCACTCACTCACCCACTCACTCACTCACCCACACACTCACCCACTCACTCACCAACTCACTCACTCAGCCACACACTCACCCACTCACTCACCAACTCACTCACTCAGCCACCCACTCACTCACCCACTCACTCACCCTCACACTCACCCACTCACTCACCCACCCACTCACTCACCCTCACACTCACCCACTCACTCACCCACTCACTCACCTACTTACGCACCCACTCACTCACTCACCCACTCACCCACTCACACACTCACTCACTCACCCACTCACTCACCCACTTACTCACCCACCCACTCACTCACCCACTCACACACTCACTCACTCACCCACTCACTTACGCACTCACTTACCCACTCACCCACTCACTCACTCACTCACCCATTCACTCACTCACCCACTCACCCACTCACTCACCCACTCACTCACCAATTCACCCACCCACTCACCCACTCACTCACCCACTCACCACTCACTCACCCACTCACTCACCCATTCACCCATCCACTCACCCACTCACTCACCCACTCACCACCCACTCACTCACCCACCCACCCACTCACTCACCCACCCACTCACTCACCCACACACTCACCCACTCACTCACCAACTCACTCACTCACCCACTCACTCACTCACCCACTTACTCACCCACTCACTCACCCAATCACTCACACTCACCCACTCACTCACCCACTCACTCACCCACTCACTCACCCACTCACTCACTCACCCACCCACTCACCCACTCACTCACTCACCCACTCACTCACTCACCCATTCACCCATCCACTCACCCACTCACTCACCCACTCACCACCCACTCACTCACCCACCCACTCACTCACCCACCCACTCACTCACCCACACACTCACCCACTCACTCACCAACTCACTCACTCACCCACTCACTCACTCACCCACTCACTCACTCACCCTCTCACTCACCCAATCACTCACCCTCACACTCACCCACTCACTCACCCACTCACCCACTCACTCACCCACTCACTCATTCACCCAACCACTCATCACCCACTCACTCACTCACCCACTCACTCACTCACCCATTCACCCATCCACTCACCCACTCACTCACCCACTCACCACCCACTCACCCACCCACTCACTCACCCACCCACTCACTCACCCACTAAATCACCCACTCACTCACCATCTCACTCACCCACTCACTTGCCATCTCACTCACTCACCCACCCACTCACTCACCATCTCACTCACCCTCTCATTCACCCACTCACTCACCCTCTCATTCACCCACTCACTCACCATCTTACTCACCATCTCACTCACCCACTCATTCACCCACTCACTCACCATCTCACTCACCCACTCACCATCTCATTCACCCACTCACGCACTCACCGACTCACTCACCATCTCACCCACCCACTGTAGCCTTAACAAACTGTTGTGGCAAGTGGTGCTAGACAGTAACTATGAAGGCCGGCACGGCACTCGTGTGGGTGGGTGGCCAGCACCACGCGTGGACACCTTCCTCACCCCTGTGAGTGACTGTGAGTGACTGTGTGAGTGACTGTGTGAGTGACTGTGTGAGTGACTGTGAGTGACTGTGTGAGTGACTGTGTGAGTGACTGTGAGTGACTGCGTGTGACTGTGTGACTGTGTGAGTGACTGTGTGACTGTGTGAGTGACTGTGAGTGACTGTGTGTGACTGTGTGAGTGACTGTGTAACTGTGTGAGTGACTGTGAGTGACTATGAGTGACTAAGTCGACTTCGCCCCTCCCCCCTCGGCTCCGCCCATCCCCCTTCATGACGTCACCCTTTTCCGCACCCCTCTAAGTGGGCGGGGCCAGCCGTAGTCACGTGGCACCGAGTTCCGGTCACGTGGCGCCGAGTTCCGCTCGCGTGACGTCACTCGGCGTCACGTGACGCGCCACGTGACAGGTGTCGACAGCGAGTGGACGAGGCGCGGAGGAGTTGGTGGTGGTGAGATTCTCGTCTCTTAGACTTGAGCCTTTGGTGGCCTGCGGGGACTTCCTTATTATTATTCTTCGCCTCTTTCGGGAGAAAAGTCACTTAGCTAGGGAAATAATTATTACATTTTTGTGTTAATTTAAATTATTAGAAAATGTAAAATTTAATCAAATAAAAATAATAAAAACTATTTTTTTTAAATAATAAATTTAAAATTAAAGCAACGCAAGCGGCCTTCATCAGGGTCGTGTGTTGCGATCGAAACGTCGTGGAGTGTGTGTGTGTGTCTGTGTGTCTCTGTGTGTGTGTCTGTGTGTGTGTCTGTGTGTGTGTGTCTCTGTGTGTGTGTGTCTTTGTGTGTCTCTGTGTGTGTGTCTCTGTGTGTGTGTCTGTGTGTGTGTCTGTGTGTGTGTGTCTGTGTGTGTGTCTGTGTGTGTCTGTGTGTGTGTGTCTCTGTGTGTGTGCCTGTGTGTGTGTGTGTGTCTCTGTGTGTGTCTGTGTGTGTCTGTGTGTGTGTGTGTGTCTGTGTGTGTGTGTCTGTGTGTGTCTGTGTGTGTGTGTGTCTGTGTGTGTGTGTCTGTGTGTGTGTCTGTGTGTGTGTGTCTCTGTGTGTGTCTGTGTGTGTGTCTGTGTGTGTGTGTCTGTGTGTGTCTGTGTGTGTGTGTGTGTGTCTGTGTGTGTGTCTGTGTGTGTGTCTGTGTGTGTCTCTGTGTGTGTGTCTGTGTGTCTCTTTGTGTGTCTCTGTGTGTCTGTGTGTGTCTGTGTGTGTGTCTGTGTGTGTCTGTGTGTGTGTCTCTGTGTGTGTGTCTGTGTCTCTGTGTCTGTGTGTGTGTCTCTGTGTCTCTGTGTGTGTCTGTGTCTCTGTGTGTGTGCCTGTGTGTGTGTGTGTGTCTCTGTGTGTGTCTGTGTGTGTCTGTGTGTGTGTGTGTGTCTGTGTGTGTGTGTCTGTGTGTGTCTGTGTGTGTCTGTGTGTGTGTGTCTGTGTGTGTGTCTGTGTGTGTGTGTCTCTGTGTGTGTCTGTGTGTGTGTCTGTGTGTGTGTGTCTGTGTGTGTCTGTGTGTGTGTGTGTGTGTCTGTGTGTGTGTCTGTGTGTGTGTCTGTGTGTGTCTCTGTGTGTGTGTCTGTGTGTCTCTTTGTGTGTCTCTGTGTGTCTGTGTGTGTCTGTGTGTGTGTCTGTGTGTGTCTGTGTGTGTGTCTCTGTGTGTGTGTCTGTGTCTCTGTGTCTGTGTGTGTGTCTCTGTGTCTCTGTGTGTGTCTGTGTCTCTGTGTGTGTGTGTCTCTGTGTCTGTGTGTGTGTGTCTGTGTGTCTCTATGTATCTGTGTGTGTGTGTCTGTGTGTGAGTCTCTGTCTGTGTGTGTGTCTGCTTGTGTGTGTCTCTGTCTGTGTGTCTGTGTGTGTGTGTGTATCTGTGTGTGTGTCTGTGTGTGTGTCTGTGTGTCTCTGTGTGTGTCTGTGTGTCTGTGTGTGTGTGTCTGTGTGTGTGTCTCTGTGTCTCTGTGTGTGTCTGTGTGTGTCTGTGTGTCTCTGTCTGTGTGTGTGTCTGTGTGTGTGTCTCTGTGTGTGTCTGTGTATGTATGTCTGTGTGTGTGTGTCTGTGTGTCTCTGTGTGTCTGTGTGTGTTTCTGTCTGCGTGTCTCTGTGTGTCTCTGTGTGTCTGTGTGTCTCTGTGTGTATAGTGTAGTGTATAGTGTAGTGTATAGTGTAGAGTATAGTGTAGTGTATAGTGTAGAGTGTAGTGTATAGTATTGTGTATAGTGTAGTGTATAGTGTAGTGTATAATGTAGAGTATAGTGTAGTGTATAGTGTAGTGTATAGTGTAGAGTATAGTTTATAGCGTAGTGTAGAGTATAGTGTATAGTGTAGTGTATAGTGTAGTGTATAGTGTAGTGTATAGTATAGTGTACAGTGTACTTTATAGTGTATAGTGTAGTGTATAGTGTAGTGTATAGTGTAGTGTATAGTGTAGTGTATAGTGTAGTGTATAGTGTAGTGTATAGTGTAGTGTATATTGCAGTGTATAGTGTAGTGTATAGTGCAGTGTATAGTGTAGTGTATAGTGTAGTGTATAGTGTAGTGCATAGTGTATAGTGTAGTGTATAGTGTAGTGTATAGTGTGTATAGTCTAGTGTATAGTATAGTGTAGTGTATAATGTAGTGTATAGTGTAGTGTATAGTGTAGTGTATAGTGTAGTGTATAGTGTACAGTGTAGTGTACAGTGTAGTGTACAGTGTAGTGTATAGTATAGTGTAGTGTATAGTGTAGTGTATAGTGTAGTGTATAGTGTAGTGTATAGTATAGTGTATAGTATAGTGTAGTGTATAGTGTAGTGTATAGTGTAGTGTATAGTGTAGTGTATAGTGTAGTGTATAGTGTAGTGTACAGTGTAGTTTATAGTGTATAGTGTAGTGTATAGTGTAGTGTATAGTGTAGTGTATAGTGTAGTGTATAGTGCAGTGTATAGTGCAGTGTAGTGTATAGTGTAGTGTATAGTGTAGTGTATAGTGTTGTGTATAGTGTAGTGTATAATGTAGTGTATAGTGTAGTGTATAGTGTAGTGTATAGTGTAGTGTATAGTGTAGTGTATAGTGTACAGTGTATTGTACAGTGTAGTGTATAGTGTAGTGTATAGTGTAGTGTATAGTGTAGTGTATAGTGTAGTGTATAGTGTAGTGTATAGTGTATAGTATAGTGTAGTGTATAGTGTAGTGTATAGTGTAGTGTATAGTGTAGTGTATAGTGTAGTGTATAGTGTAGTGTAGTGTATAGTGTAGTGTATAGTGTAGTGTATAGTGTTGTGTAGTGGATAGTGTATAGTGTAGTGTATAGTGTAGTGTATTGTGTAGTGTATAGTGTAGGGTATAGTGTATAGTGTTGTGTATAGTGTTGTGTATAGTGTAGTGTATAGTGTAGTGTATAGTGCAGTGTATAGTGCAGTGTATAGTGCAGTGTATAGTGTAGTGTATAGTGTAGTGTATAGTGTAGTGTATAGTGTAGTGTATAGTGTAGTGTATAGTGCAGTGTATAGTGCAGTGTATACTGCAGTGTATAGTGTAGTGTATAGTGTAGTGTATAGTGTAGTGTATAGTCTAGTGTATAGTCTAGTGTATAGTCTAGTGTATAGTGTAGTGTATAGTGTAGTGTATAGTGTACAGTGTAGTGTACAGTGTAGTGTATAGTGTAGTGTATAGTATAGTGTAGTGTATAGTGTAGTGTATAGTGTAGTGTATAGTGTATAGTGTAGTGTATAGTGTAGTGTATAGTGTATAGTGTAGTGTATAGTGTAGTGTATAGTGTAGTGTATAGTGTATAGGGTAGTGTATAGTGTAGTGTATAGTGTAGTGTATAGTGTAGTGTATAGTGTATAGTGTAGTGTATAGTGTTGTGTATAGTGTAGTGTATAGTGTAGTGTATAGTGCATTGTATAGTGTAGTGTATAGTGTAGTGTATAGTGTATAGTGTAGTGTATAGTGTAGTGTATAGTGTAGTGTATAGTGTAGTGTGTAGTGTATAGTGTAGTGTATAGTGTAATGTATAGTGTAGTGTATAGTGTAGTGTATAGTGTAGTGTATAGTGTAGTGTATAGTCTAGTGTATAGTCTAGTGTATAGTATAGTGTAGTGTATTGTGTAGTGTATAGTGTAGTCTATAGTGTATAGTGTAGTGTATAGTATAGTGTATAGTGTAGTGTATAGTGTAGTGTAGTGTATAGTGTAATGTATAGTGTAGTGTATAGTGTAGTGTATAGTGTAGTGTATAGTGTATAGTGTAGTGTATAGTGTAGTGTAGTGGATAGTGTATAGTGTAGTGTATAGTGTAGTGTATAGTGTAGTGTATAGTGTAGTGTATAGTGTAGTGTATAGTGTAGTGTATAGTGTAGTGTATAGTGTAGTGTATAGTGTAGTGTTAATGCTCTACGGGGGGAGGGTCATATTTGTCTTTGTCCACTCAGATACAAATCTCCCCGTCACCTGCAAGAGCATTGTGACGTAGGTGAGGAGGGTCAGGGAGCGGGTCCTGACCAAGGCCACCAGCAACAGCAGCGCCACCACCACCATCACCATCACCACCACCACCATCACCACCACCACCACCACCACCCCCACCATCACCACCACCATCACCACCACCACCACCACCCCCACCACCACCACCACCATCACCACCACCCCCACCATCACCACCACCATCACCACCACCACCACCACCCCCACCACCACCACCACCATCACCACCCCCACCACCACCCCCACCACCATCACCACCCCCACCACTATCACCACCCCCACCACCACCATCACCATCATCACCACCCCCACCACCACCATCACCACCCCCACCACCACCACTATCACCACCATCACCACCACCATCACCACCACCACCATCACCACCACCATCACCATCACCACCACCACCATATTTGAATAATGCAAAGCTGCTACTTTTGAAATTGTGTTATTCCCCCGTTCGTCTGCTTCAGTGTCATCTTGTTCTAGGACCTTTCTCCTGCAGGCTCCTCCTCCCCCTCCTACGGTTCCGCCCACCTCCACCTTTGGAGAGGCGCGTTGAGAGCGTCGGAGCCCCTCGCCGACTTCGCCTGCCCCCCCGGCGGTCCGCTAATGCGCCGCGTGGGGGGATTGTCGCCTCCCCGCGCGCACGGATGCCGATCCCTCCCCGCCGTGAGCGAGGGCGCCCCGCACGCGAGGAGGATGGGCGGCGGCGGCGGCGGCGGCGGCGGTGGCAAGGACGGCATCGGCCCACCCGACCGCGACGTCCGTCGGGGTGACGGTGCGGCGACTCCGACCGCCCCCCGCTGACGAAGCGACGGTGGCCGTGGGGATTCCGGGGAGAGGGGTGAGGCGCACGGCCGAGATCTAGCGACAGGCGATCGTCGTTCCCGCTCGGCTTCCACCAAGACCCCGGTACTGGTGAGCTGCGCGTCAACCTCACGGCTCGTGGTCACGTTGGGGGGCTGCACCAGGGGAAGGCGACGACTGGACATGAGTGAAACTATTGGGCATCTGTAAAACTATTGGGCATCTGTTAAACTATTGGGCATCACTAAAACTATTGGGCATCTGTAAAACTATTGGGCATCTGTAAAACTATTGGGCATCTGTAAAACTATTGGGCATCTGTAAAACTATTGGGCATCACTAAAACTATTGGGCATCTGTAAAACTATTGGGCATCTGTAAAACTATTGGGCATCTGTAAAACTATTGGGCATCTGTAAAACTATTGGGCATCTGTAAAACTATTGGGCATCTGTAAAACTATTGGGCATCTGTAAAACTATTGGGCATCTGTAAAACTATTGGGCATCTGTAAAACTATTGGGCATCTGTAAAACTATTGGGCATCTGTAAAACTATTGGGCATCTCTAAAACTATTGGGCACCTCTGAAACTATTGGACATCTCTGAAACTATTGTATATCTGTAAAACTATTGGACATCTCGGAAACTATTGGGCATCTGTAAAACTATTGGGCATCTGTGAAACTATTGGACATCTGTAAAACTATTGGTCATCTGTAAAACTATTGGGCATCTGTAAAACTATTGGGCATCTGTAAAACTATTGGGAATCTGTAAAACTATTGGACATCTCTGAAACTATTGGGACATCTGTAAAACTTGGGCATCTGTAAAACTATTGGGCATCTGTAAAACTATTGGACATATCTGAAACTATTGGGCATCTGTAAAACTATTGGACATCTCTAAAACTATTGGATATCTGTAAAACTATTGGGCATCTCTAAAACTATTGGGCATCTCTAAAACTATTGGGCATCTGTAAAACTATTGGGCATCTCTAAAACTATTGGGCATCTGTAAAACTATTGGGCATCTGTGAAACTATTGGATATCTGTAAAACTATTGGGCATCTCTGAAACTATTGGGCGCCTCTGAAACTATTGGACATCTCTGAAACGATTGGGCATCTCTAAAACTATTGGGCATCTGTAAAACTATTGGGCATCTGTGAAACTATTGGATATCTGTAAAACTATTGGGCATCTCTGAAACTATTGGGCATCTGTAAAACTATTGGGCATCTGTGAAACTATTGGATATCTGTAAAACTATTGGGCATCTCTAAAACTATTGGGCATCTGTAAAACTATTGGGCATCTGTGAAACTATTGGATATCTGTAAAACTATTGGGCATCTCTGAAACTATTGGGCATCTGTAAAACTATTGGGCATCTGTAAAACTATTGGACATTTCTGAAACTATTGGGACATCTGTAAAACTATTGGGCATCTGTAAAACTATTGGGCATCTGTAAAACTATTGGACATCTCTGAAACTATTGGGCATCTGTAAAACTATTGGACATCTCTGAAACTATTGGGCATCTGTAAAACTATTGGGCATCTCTGAAACTATTGGACATCTGTAAAACTATTGGGACATATGTGAACCTATTGGGACATCTGTAAAACTATTGGGCATCTGTAAAACTATTGGACATCTCTGAAACTATTGGGCATCTCTGAAACTATTGGGCATCTCTGAAACTATTGGACATCTCTGAAACTATTGGACACCTGTTATAATTATTTTACATTTGTGAAAAAGAGCTTCATAGCTCATCGTATTCCTCCAGTATAAATAAAGATTCTGATTCTGGCTGCAGTGCCACGGTGCGCAGCGATGATTCTACCACAGGCCGTGCCGACGAATGTGGCCTTGGGATAGCTCCCGGTAGAACTTTCATTGGTAAAGATTCACACGAGGGCGCACACCAGGTCGTCACATAACTACCTGGTCCGGTTTGGAAACGTGGCTGCTGGTGTGGCCGAAGACTGCCGGGCGTGTTGCTGGCCAATCGTTTCAAAGACATCCCAATAGGTTTTGTAGTGAGTCCAACCGAATGGCGAGACGTTGCCTTGGGAGCAACGCTATTCATTAAATCGACGTAACACAACGCCACCCACACTTTGGGTGTTGAGTGCTCACCTGGCCACGCCACGACAGAACTGGACAAGGTTCCCTATCCCCGGCCCGGACTCCATGAGCCGGGTCCTGGACCGCGTGGCCAGAGGCTTCGTTTACCCCACCGTGGATCTTCATCGCCAGCAACACGAAGGACCCCCGAGCCCCTTCACGGGGCCCCCCCCCCCCGTTACGGCGGCCTGGGGCTGGGCCCGGCTCCGCCCCTCGCCCCGCCCACCTTCCAGACCTCTCCGGCTCTTTCCCAAAGGGCTCCCCGAGAGCTCCTCTAGACCACGTGACCGCCCAGCGGCCCCCCCCCCCCGGTCCACCGGCGGGCCCCCCCCCCCCCCCCGCCCGATATCGTCCGGTCGCGCGTCGGCAGGTCAGCCGGCGTACCGTGCCCCAACGTGACCCTGGCTGGCCGACGCTCAACCCAGGCCCCGCCGGGGCCGGTGGTACTACGATCAGTGAGCGGGGCTGCACGTGATGGCAACACGTTACCCGCCGTGGCTTCGTAAGCCCGGCGCCACGCGGTGACGGTCGCAGTCACCGCAGATTCGCAGATATTCCCAATGGTTTCACGGATGTCCCCTTAGTTTAGTTTCACAGATGTCCAGGCGGTTTCACAGATTTAACACGTAGGCTTTCGTGACCAACATCGTCCACAATATATTTTTTTTTATGCGCGCGCTGTGCCAGCCTTCATGGACGCTGCTAGTCGCCAACAGCGCGAGCACCGACAGCCATGCTAACTCTACACGGTGGGGGGGGGGATTTTTGTCTTTATCCACAGACACCAAAGCCTCCTGCCCTGAGCAAGAGCATCTCGGATGTCTGGAGCAGGATGAGGGAGCCAGTTAAAAGGGTAAAAACCTATTCCTGTATCTTGTTACTGGCAAAGGAGGTCCCATAATGTAAATGCTCACCCCGAGCCCTCAATACTCTGATAGTGGCGCTGTTTTTGAGTTGTACGCCTTTTGGCGTCTTCTGGTCCAACACCAATGGAGACTAAAGGGCTCTTAAGAAAAGCCGTCTCGGGTGTGGACCAATCAAATTCAAGGACAGTGCCAATATTATTATCAGAGTTGTCTTTTTTTTTTGCATTTTGACTGCTTGTGTTGTGGTTATTGCAAACATTATGCCTTGAATAAAGGTGTCAGTTTTTGTGCCAGTTAAAAGGGTAAAACCTATTCCTATACGGGGACATCTGTTAAACTCCTGGGACATCTGTGAAACTATTGGGACATCTGTGAAACTACTGGGACATCTGTGAAACTATGGGGACATCTGTGAAACTGATGGGACATCTGTGAAACTATTGGGACATCTGTGAAACTACTAGTACATCTGTGAAACTATTGGGACATCTGTGAAACTATGGGGACATCTGTGAAACTAATGGGACATATGTGAAACTATTGGGGCGTCTGTGAAACTACTGGGACATGTGTGAAACTACTGGGACATCTGTAAAACTACTGGGACATCTGTTAAACTATTGGGACATCTGTGAAACTATGGGGACATCTGTGAAACTACTGGGACATATGTGAACCTATTGGGACATCTGTGAAACTATTGGGACATCTGTGAAACTATTGGGACATCTGTGAAACTATGGGGACATCTGTGAAACTAATGGGACATCTGTTAAACTATTGGGACATCTGTGAAACTATGGGGACATCTGTGAAACTAATGGGACATATGTGAAACTATTGGGACATCTGTGAAACTACTAGTACATCTGTGAAACTATTGGGACATCTGTGAAAGTATTGGGACATCTGTGAAACTACTGGTACATCTGTGAAACTATGGGGACATCTGTGAAACTATTGGGACATCTGGGAAACTATTGGGACATCTGTGAAACTATTGGGACATCTGTGAAACAACTGGGACATCTGTTAAACTATTGGGACATCTGTTAAACTCCTGAGACATCTGTGAAACTATTGGGACATGGGTGACCTATTGGGACATCTGTTAAACTATTGGGACATCTGTGAAACTACTGGTACATCTGTGAAAATATTGGGACATCTGTTAAACTACTGGGACATCTGTTAAACTACTGGGACATCTGTTAAACTATTGGGACATCTGTGAAACTACTGGGACATCTGTAAAACTACTGGGACATATGTGAACCTATTGGGACATCTGTGAAACTATTGGGACATCTGTGAAACAACTGGGACATCTGTTAAACTATTGGGACATCTGTTAAACTCCTGGGACATCTGTGAAACTATTGGGACATGGGTGAAACTATTGGGACATTTGTTAAACTATTGGGACATCTGTGAAACTATTGGTACATCTGTGAAACTATTGGGACATCTGTGAAACTATGGGGACATCTGTTAAACTATTGGGACATCTGTGAAACTATGGGGACATCTGTGAAACTAATGGGACATCTGTGAAACGATTGGGACATCTGTGAAACTATGGGGACATCTGTTAACCTACTGGGACATCTGTGAAACTACTGGGACATCTGTTAAACTACTGGGACATCTGTTAAACTATTGGGACATCTGTGAAACTACTGGGACATCTGTAAAACTACTGAGACATATGTGAACCTATTGGGACATCTCTGAAACTATTGGGACATCTGTGAAAATATTGGGACATCTGTGAAACAACTGGGACATCTGTTAAACTATTGGGACATCTGTGAAACTCCTGGGACATCTGTGAAACTATTGGGACATGGGTGAAACTATTGGGACATCTGTTAAACTATTGGGACATCTGTGAAACTACTGGTACATCTGTGAAACTATTGGGACATCTGTGAAACTATGGGGACATCTGTGAAACTAATGGGACATATGTGAAACTATTGGGGCGTCTGTGAAACTACTGGGACATGTGTGAAACTACTGGGACATCTGTAAAACTACTGTGACATCTGTTAAACTATTGGGACATCTATGAAACTATGGGGACATCTGTGAAACTACTGGGACATCTGTGAAACTATTGGGACATCTGTGAAACTATGGGGACATCTGGGAAACTAATGGGACATATGTGAAACTATTGGGGCGTCTGTGAAACTACTGGGACATGGGTGAAACTACTGGGACATACGTGAAACTACTGGGACATCTGTAAAACTATTGGGACATCTGTGAAACTACTGGTACATCTGTGAAACTATTGGGACATCTGTGAAACTACTGGTACATCTGTGAAACTAACGGGACATCTGTTAACCTACTGGGATGTCTGTAAAACTTCTGGGACATCTTTGAAACTATTGGGACATCTGTGAAACTACTGGTACATCTGTGAAACTATTGGGACATCTGTGAAACTATGGGGACATCTGTGAAACAAATGGGACATTCGTGAAACTATTGGGACATCTGTGAAACTATTGGGACATCTGTGAAACTATGGGGTCATCTGTGAAACTACTGGGACATCTGTGAAACTACTGGGACATCTGTGAAACTATTGGGACATCTGTGAAACAACTGGGACATCTGTTAAACTATTGGGAGATCTGTTAAACTCCTGGGACATCTGTGAAACTATTGGGACATGGGTGAAACTATTGGGACATCTGTTAAACTATTGGTACATCTGTGAAACTATTGGTACATTTGTGAAACTATTGGGACATCTGTGAAACTATGGGGACATCTGTGAAACTAATGGGACATATGTGAAACTATTGGGGCGTCTGTGAAACTACTGGGACATGTGTGAAACTACTGGGACATCTGTAAACTAATTGGAAAATCTGTTAAACTATTGGGACATCTGTGAAACTATGGGGACATCTGTGAAACTAATGGGACATATGTGAAACTGTTGGGGCGTCTGTGAAACTACTGGGACATGTGTGAAACTACTGGGACATCTGTTAAACTATTGGGACATCTGTGAAACTATGGGGACATCTGTGAAACTAATGGGACATATGTGAAACTATTGGGACATCTGTGAAACTACTGGTACATCTGTGAAACTATCAGGACATCTGTTAACCTACTGGGATGTCTGTAAAACTTCTGGGACATCTGTGAAACTATTGGGACATCTGTGAAACTATCGGGACATCTGTGAAACTATGGGGACATCTGTGCAACTATTGGGACATCTGGGAAACTACTAGTACATCTGTGAAACTATTGGGACATCTGTGAAACTATTGGGACATCTGTGAAACTACTGGTACATCTGTGAAACTATGGGGACATCTGTGAAACTATTGGGACATCTGGGAAACTATTGGGACATCTGTGAAAATATGGGGACATCTGTGAAACTAATGGGACATCTGTGAAACTACTGGGACATCTGTAAAACTACTGGGACATATGTGAACCTATTGGGACATCTGTGAAACTATGGGGACATCTTTTAACCCACTGGGACATCTGTGAAACTACTGGGACATCTGTTAAACTACTGGGACATCTGTTAAACTATTGGGACATCTGTGAAACTATGGGGACATCTGTTAAACTACTGGGATATCTGTAAAACTACTGGGACATCTGTGAAACGATTGGGACATCTGTGAAACTATGGGGACATCTGTTAACCTACTGGGACATCTGTGAAACTGCTGGGACATCTGTTAATCTACTGGGACATCTGTTAAACTATTGGGACATCTGTGAAACTACTGGGACATATGCGAACCTATTGGGACATCTGTGAAACTATTGGGACATCTGTGAAACTATTGGGACATCTGTGAAACAACGGGGACATCTGTTAAACTATTCGGACATCTGTTAAACTCCTGGGACATCTGTGAAACTATTGGAACATGGGTGAAACTATTGGGACATCTGTTAAACTATTGGGACATCTGTGAAACTATTGGTACATCTGTGAAACTATTGGGACATCTGTGAAACTATGGGGACATCTGTGAAACTAATGGGACATATGTAAAACTATTGGGGCGTCTGTGAAACTACTGGGACATGTGTGAAACTACTGGGACATATGTAAAACTACTGGGACATCTGTTAAACTATTGGAACATCTGTGAAACTATGGGGACATCTGTGAAACTATGGGGACATCTGGGAAACTAATGGGACATATGTGAAACTATTGGGGCGTCTGTGAAACTACTGGGACATGTGTGAAACTACTCGGCCATCTGTAATACTACTGGGACATCTGTTAAACTATTGGGACATCTGTGGAACTATGGGGAGATCTGTGAAACTAATGGGACATATGTGAAACTATCGGGACATCTGTTAACCTACTGGGATGTCTGTTAAACTTCTGGGACATCTGTGAAACTATTGGGACATCTGTGAAACTATTGGGACATCTGTGAAACTACTGGTACATCTGTGAAACTATTGGGACATCTGTGAAACTATGGGGACATCTGTGAAACAAATGGGACAAAGGTGAAACTATTCGGACATCTGTGAAACTATTGGGACATCTGTTAAACTATTGGGACATCTGTGAAACTACTGGGACATCTGTAAAACTACTGGGACATATGTGAACCTATTGGGACATCTGTGAAACTATTGGGACATCTGTGAAACTATTGCGACATCTGTGAAACTATGGGGACATCTGTGAAACTAATGGGACATATGTGAAACTATTGGGGCGTCTGTGAAACTACTGGGACATGTGTGAAACTACTGGGACATCTGTAAAACTACTGGGACATCTGTTAAACTATTGGGACATCTGTGAAACTATGGGGACATCTGTGAAACTATGGGGACATCTGGGAAACTAATGGGACATATGTGAAACTATTGGGGCGTCTGTGAAACTACTGGGACATGTGTGAAACTACTCGGCCATCTGTAATACTACTGGGACATCTGTTAAACTATTGGGACATCTGTGGAACTATGGGGAGATCTGTGAAACTAATGGGACATATGTGAAACTATCGGGACATCTGTTAACCTACTGGGATGTCTGTAAAACTTCTGGGACATCTGTGAAACTATTGGGACATCTGTGAAACTATTGGGACATCTGTGAAACTACTGGTACATCTGTGAAACTATTGGGACATCTGTGAAACTATGGGGACATCTGTGAAACAAATGGGACAAAGGTGAAACTATTCGGACATCTGTGAAACTATTGGGACATCTGTTAAACTATTGGGACATCTGTGAAACTACTGGGACATCTGTAAAACTACTGGGACATATGTGAACCTATTGGGACATCTGTGAAACTATTGGGACATCTGTGAAACTATTGCGACATCTGTGAAACTATGGGGACATCTGTGAAACTAATGGGACATATGTGAAACTATTGGGGCGTCTGTGAAACTACTGGGACATGTGTGAAACTACTGGGACATCTGTAAAACTACTGGGACATCTGTTAAACTATTGGGACATCTGTGAAACTATGGGGACATCTGTGAAACTATGGGGACATCTGGGAAACTAATGGGACATATGTGAAACTATTGGGGCGTCTGTGAAACTACTGGGACATGTGTGAAACTACTCGGCCATCTGTAATACTACTGGGACATCTGTTAAACTATTGGGACATCTGTGGAACTATGGGGAGATCTGTGAAACTAATGGGACATATGTGAAACTATCGGGACATCTGTTAACCTACTGGGATGTCTGTAAAACTTCTGGGACATCTGTGAAACTATTGGGACATCTGTGAAACTATTGGGACATCTGTGAAACTACTGGTACATCTGTGAAACTATTGGGACATCTGTGAAACTATGGGGACATCTGTGAAACAAATGGGACAAAGGTGAAACTATTCGGACATCTGTGAAACTATTGGGACATCTGTTAAACTATTGGGACATCTGTGAAACTACTGGGACATCTGTAAAACTACTGGGACATATGTGAACCTATTGGGACATCTGTGAAACTATTGGGACATCTGTGAAACTATTGCGACATCTGTGAAACTATGGGGACATCTGTGAAACTAATGGGACATATGTGAAACTATTGGGGCGTCTGTGAAACTACTGGGACATGTGTGAAACTACTGGGACATCTGTAAAACTACTGGGACATCTGTTAAACTATTGGGACATCTGTGAAATTATGGGGACATCTGTGAAACTAATGGGACATATGTGAAACTATTGGGACATCTGTGAAACTACTAGTACATCTGTGAAACTTTTGGGACATCTGTGAAACTATTGGGACATCTGTGAAACTACTGGTACATCTGTGAAACTATGGGGACATCTGTGAAACTATTGGGACATCTGGGAAACTATTGGGACATCTGTGAAACTATGGGGACATCTGTGAAACTAATGGGATATCTGTGAAACTACTGGTACATCTGTAAAACTACTGGGACATATGTGAACCTATTGGGACATCTGTGAAACTATGGGGACATCTGTTAACCTACTGGGACATCTGTGAAACTACTGGGACATCTGTTAAACTACTGGGACATCTGTTAAACTATTGGGACATCTGTGAAACTATGGGGGACATCTGTTAACCTACTGGGACATCTGTGAAACTACTGGTACATCTGTGAAACTATGGGGACATCTGTGAAACTATTGGGACATCTGGGAAACTATTGGGACATCTGTGAAACTATGGGGACATCTGTGAAACTAATGGGATATCTGTGAAACTACTGGTACATCTGTAAAACTACTGGGACATATGTGAACCTATTGGGACATCTGTGAAACTATGGGGACATCTGTTAACCTACTGGGACATCTGTGAAACTACTGGGACATCTGTTAAACTACTGGGACATCTGTTAAACTATTGGGACATCTGTGAAACTATGGGGGACATCTGTTAACCTACTGGAACATCTGTGAAACTACTGGTACATCTGTGAAACTATTGGGACATCTGTAAAACTACTGGTACATCTGTGAAACTAACGGGACATCTGTTAACCTACTGGGATGTCTGTAAAACTTCTGGGACATCTGTGAAACTATTGGGACATCTGTGAAACTACTGGTACAACTGTGAAACTATTGGGACATCTGTGAAACTATGGGGACATCTGTGAAACAAATGGGACATACGTGAAACTATTGGGACATCTGTGAAACTATTGGGACATCTGTGAAACTATGGGGTCATCTGTGAAACTACTGGGACATCTGTGAAACTACTGGGACATCTGTGAAACTATTGGGACATCTGTGAAACAACTGGGACATTTGTTAAACTATTGGGAGATCTGTTAAACTCCTGGGACATCTGTGAAACTATTGGGACATGGGTGAAACTATTCGGACATCTGTTAAACTATTGGTACATCTGTGAAACTATTGGTACATTTGTGAAACTATTGGGACATCTGTGAAACTATGGGGACATCTGTGAAACTAATGGGACATATGTGAAACTATTGGGGCGTCTGTGAAACTACTGGGACATGTGTGAAACTACTGGGACATCTGTAAACTAATTGGAAAATCTGTTAAACTATTGGGACATCTGTGAAACTATGGGGACATCTGTGAAACTAATGGGACATATGTGAAACTGTTGGGGCGTCTGTGAAACTACTGGGACATGTGTGAAACTACTGGGACATCTGTTAAACTATTGGGACATCTGTGAAACTATGGGGACATCTGTGAAACTAATGGGACATATGTGAAACTATTGGGACATCTGTGAAACTACTGGTACATCTGTGAAACTATCAGGACATCTGTTAACCTACTGGGATGTCTGTAAAACTTCTGGGACATCTGTGAAACTATTGGGACATCTGTGAAACTATCGGGACATCTGTGAAACTATGGGGACATCTGTGCAACTATTGGGACATCTGGGAAACTACTAGTACATCTGTGAAACTATTGGGACATCTGTGAAACTATTGGGACATCTGTGAAACTACTGGTACATCTGTGAAACTATGGGGACATCTGTGAAACTATTGGGACATCTGGGAAACTATTGGGACATCTGTGAAACTATGGGGACATCTGTGAAACTAATGGGACATCTGTGAAACTACTGGGACATCTGTAAAACTACTGGGACATATGTGAACCTGTTGGGACATCTGTAAAACTATGGGGACATCTGTTAACCCACTGGGACATCTGTGAAACTACTGGGACATCTGTTAAACTACTGGGACATCTGTTAAACTATTGGGACATCTGTGAAACTATGGGGACATCTGTTAACCTACTGGGATATCTGTAAAACTACTGGGACATCTGTGAAACGATTGGGACATCTGTGAAACTATGGGGACATCTGTTAACCTACTGGGACATCTGTGAAACTGCTGGGACATCTGTTAATCTACTGGGACATCTGTTAAACTATTGGGACATCTGTGAAACTACTGGGACATATGCGAACCTATTGGGACATCTGTGAAACTATTGGGACATCTGTGAAACTATTGGGACATCTGTGAAACAACGGGGACATCTGTTAAACTATTCGGACATCTGTTAAACTCCTGGGACATCTGTGAAACTATTGGAACATGGGTGAAACTATTGGGACATCTGTTAAACTATTGGGACATCTGTGAAACTATTGGTACATCTGTGAAACTATTGGGACATCTGTGAAACTATGGGGACATCTGTGAAACTAATGGGACATATGTAAAACTATTGGGGCGTCTGTGAAACTACTGGGACATGTGTGAAACTACTGGGACATATGTAAAACTACTGGGACATCTGTTAAACTATTGGAACATCTGTGAAACTATGGGGACATCTGTGAAACTATGGGGACATCTGGGAAACTAATGGGACATATGTGAAACTATTGGGGCGTCTGTGAAACTACTGGGACATGTGTGAAACTACTGGGCCATCTGTAATACTACTGGGACATCTGTTAAACTATTGGGACATCTGTGAAACTATGGGGAGATCTGTGAAACTAATGGGACATATGTGAAACTATCGGGACATCTGTTAACCTACTGGGATGTCTGTAAAACTTCTGGGACATCTGTGAAACTATGGGGACATCTGTGAAACTATTGGGACATCTGTGAAACTACTGGTACATCTGTGAAACTATTGGGACATCTGTGAAAATATGGGGACATCTGTGAAACAAATGGGACATAGGTGAAACTATTGGGACATCTGTGAAACTATTGGGACATCTGTTAAACTATTGGGACATCTGTGAAACTACTGGGACATCTGTAAAACTACTGGGACATATGTGAACCTATTGGGACATCTGTGAAACTATTGGGACATCTGTGAAACTATTGCGACATCTGTGAAACTATGGGGACATCTGTGAAACTAATGGGACATATGTGAAACTATTGGGGCGTCTGTGAAACTACTGGGATATGTGTGAAACTACTGGGACATCTGTAAAACTACTGGGACATCTGTTAAACTATTGGGACATCTGTGAAATTATGGGGACATCTGTGAAACTAATGGGACATATGTGAAACTATTGGGACATCTGTGAAACTACTAGTACATCTGTGAAACTTTTGGGACATCTGTGAAACTATTGGGACATCTGTGAAACTACTGGTACATCTGTGAAACTATGGGGACATCTGTGAAACTATTGGGACATCTGGGAAACTATTGGGACATCTGTGAAACTATGGGGACATCTGTGAAACTAATGGGATATCTGTGAAACTACTGGTACATCTGTAAAACTACTGGGACATATGTGAACCTATTGGGACATCTGTGAAACTATGGGGACATCTGTTAACCTACTGGGACATCTGTGAAACTATGGGGGACATCTGTTAACCTACTGGGACATCTGTGAAACTACTGGGACATCCGTTAAACTACTGGGACATCTGTGAAACTATTGGGACATCTGTCAAACAACTGGGACATCTGTTAAACTATTGGGACATCTGTTAAACTCCTGGGACATCTGTGAAACTATTGGGACATGGGTGAAACTATGGGGACATCTGTGAAACTATGGGGACATCTGGGAAACTAATGGGACATATGTGAAACTATTGGGCGTCTGTGAAACTACTGGGACATGTGTGAAACTACTGGGCCATCTGTAATACTACTGGGACATCTGTTAAACTATTGGGACATCTGTGAAACTATGGGGAGATCTGTGAAACTAATGGGACATATGTGAAACTATTGGGACATCTGTGAAACTACTGGTACATCTGTGAAACTATCGGGACATATTTTAACCTACTGGGATGTCTGTAAAACTTCTGGGACATCTGTGAAACTATTGGGACATCTGTGAAACTTTTGGGACATCTGTGAAACTACTGGTACATCTGTGAAACTATTGGGACATCTGTGAAACTATGGGGACATCTGTGAAACAAATGGGACATAGGTGAAACTATTGGGACATCTGTGAAACTATTGGGACATCTGTGAAACTATTGGGACATCTGTGAAACTAATGGGACATATGTGAAACTATTGGGACATCTGTG
Source organism: Petromyzon marinus (assembly GCF_048934315.1). Lineage (NCBI taxonomy): Eukaryota > Metazoa > Chordata > Hyperoartia > Petromyzontiformes > Petromyzontidae > Petromyzon > Petromyzon marinus. Next base: position 23,338 of record NW_027423241.1, read on the forward strand.
AAACTATGGGGACATCTGTTAACCTACTGGGATATCTGTGAAACTACTGGGACATCTGTTAAACTACTGGGACATCTGTTAAACTATTGGGACATCTGTGAAACTACTGGGACATCTGTAAAACTACTGGGACATATGTGAACCTATTGGGACATCTGTGAAACTATTGGGACATCTGTGAAACTATTGGGACATCTGTGAAACAACTGGGACATCTGTTAAACTATTGGGACATCTGTGAAACGATTGGGACATCTGTGAAACTATGGGGACATCTGTTAACCTACTGGGACATCTGTGAAACTACTGGGACATCTGTTAAACTACTGGGACATCTGTTAAACTATTGGGACATCTGTGAAACTACTGGGACATCTGTAAAACTACTGGGACATATGTGAACCTATTGGGACATCTGTGAAACTATTGGGGCATCTGTGAAACTATTGGGACATCTGTGAAACAACTGGGACATCTGTTAAACTATTGGGACATCTGTTAAACTCCTGGGACATCTGTGAAACTATTGGGACATGGGTGAAACTATTGGGACATCTGTTAAACTATTGGGACATCTGTGAAACTATTGGTACATCTGTGAAACTATTGGGACATCTGTGAAACTATGGGGACATCTATGAAACTAATGGGACATATGTAAAACTATTGGGGCGTCTGTGAAACTACTGGGACATGTGTGAAACTACTGGGACATCTGTAAAACTACTGGGACATCTGTTAAACTATTGGGACATCTGTGAAACTATGGGGACATCTGTGAAACTAATGGGACATCTGTGAAACTATTGGGAGATCTGTGAAACTATGGGGACATCTGGGAAACTAATGGGACATATGTGAAACTATTGGGGCGTCTGTGAAACTACTGGGACATGTGTGAAACTACTGGGCCATCTGTAATACTACTGGGACATCTGTTAAACTATTGGGACATCTGTGAAACTATGGGGACATCTGTGAAACTAAAGGGACATCTGTGAAACTATTGGGAGATCTGTGAAACTATGGGGACATCTGGGAAACTAATGGGACATATGTGAAACTATTGGGGCGTCTGTGAAACTACTGGGACATGTGTGAAACTACTGGCCCATCTGTAATACTGCTGGGACATATGTGAAACTATTGGGACATCTGTGAAACTATGGGGACATCTCTTAACCTACTGGGATATCTGTAAAACTACTGGGACATCTGTGAAACGATTGAGACATCTGTGAAACTATGGGGGCATCTGTTAACCTACTGGGACATCTGTGAAACTACTGGGACATCTGTTAAACTAATGGGACATCTGTTAAACTATTGGGACATCTGTGAAACTACTGGGACATCTGTAAAACTACTGGGACATATGTGAACCTATTGGGACATCTGTTAAACTATTGGGACATCTGTGAAACTATTGGGACATCTGTAAAACAACTGGGACATCTGTTAAACTATTGGGACATCTGTTAAACTCCTGGGACATCTGTGAAACTATTGGGACATGGGTGAAACTATTGGGACATCTGTTAAACTATTGGGACATCTGTGAAACTACTGGTACATCTGTGAAACTATTGGGACATCTGTGAAACTACTGGGACATCTGTTAAACTATTGGGACATCTGTGAAACTACTGGGACATCTGTAAAACTACTGGGACATATGTGAACCTTTTGGGACATCTGTGAAACTATTGGGACATCTGTGAAACTATTGGGACATCTGTGAAACTATGGGGACATCTGTGAAACTAATGGGACATGTGTGAAACTACTGGGACATCTGTAAAACTACTGGGACATCTGTTAAACTATTGGGACATCTGTGAAACTATGGGGACATCTGTCAAAGTACTGGTACATCTGTGAAACTATTGGGACATCTGTGAAACTATGGGGACTTCTGTGAAACAAATGGGACATAGGTGAAACTATTGGGACATCTGTGAAACTATTGGGACATCTGTGAAACTATTGGGACATCTGTGAAACTAATGGGACATATGTGAAACTATTGGGACATCTGTGAAACTATGGGGACATCTGTTAACCTACTGGGATATCTGTAAAACTACTGGGACATCTGTGAAACGATTGGGACATCTGTGAAACTATGGGGACATCTGTTAACCTACTGGGACATCTGTGAAACTACTGGGACATCTGTTAAACTACTGGGACATCTGTTAAACTATTGGGACATCTGTGAAACTACTGGGACATCTGTAAAACTACTGGGACATATGTGAACCTATTGGGACATCTGTGAAACTATTGGGACATCTGGGAAACTATTGGGACATCTGTGAAACAACTGGGACATCTGTTAAACTATTGGGACATCTGTGAAACGATTGGGACATCTGTGAAACTATGGGGACATCTGTTAACCTACTGGGATATCTGTGAAACTACTGGGACATCTGTTAAACTACTGGGACATCTGTTAAACTATTGGGACATCTGTGAAACTACTGGGACATCTGTAAAACTACTGGGACATATGTGAACCCATTGGGACATCTGTGAAACTATTGGGACATCTGTGAAACAACTGGGACATCTGTTAAACTATTGGGACATCTGTTAAACTCCTGGGACATCTGTGAAACTATGGGGACATCTGTGAAACTATTGGGACATCTGTGAAACTACTGGTACATCTGTGAAACTATGGGGACATCTGTGAAACTATTGGGACATCTGGGAAACTATTGGGACATCTGTGAAACTATGGGGACATCTGTGAAACTAATGTGATATCTGTGAAACTAATGTGATATCTGTGAAACTACTGGGACATCTGTAAAACTACTGGGACATATGTGAACCTATTGGGACATCTGTGAAACTATGGGGACATCTGTTAACCTACTGGGACATCTGTGAAACTACTGGGACATCTGTTAAACTACTGGGACATCTATTAAACTATTGGGACATCTGTGAAACTATTGGGGACATCTGTTAACCTACTGGGATATCTGTAAAACTACTGGGACATTTGTGAAACGATTGGGACATCTATGAAACTATGGGGACATCTGTTAACCATCCGTTAAACTACTGGGACATCTGTGAAACTATTGGGACATCTGTCAAACAACTGGGACATCTGTTGAACTATTGGGACATCTGTTAAACTCCTGGGACATCTGTGAAACTATCGGGACATCTTTTAACCTACTGGGATGTCTGTAAAACTTCTGGGACATCTGTGAAACTATTGGGACATCTGTGAAACTATTGGGACATCTGTGAAACTATTGGGACATCTGTGAAACTAATGGGACATATGTGAAACTATTGGGACATCTGTGAAACTTTCTGGACATCTGTTAACCTACTGGGATATCTGTAAAACTACTGGGACATCTGTGAAACGATTGGGACATCTGTGAAACTATGGGGACATCTGTTAACCTACTGGGACATCTGTGAAACTACTGGGACATCTGTTAAACTACTGGGACATCTGTTAAGCTATTGGGACATCTGTGAAACTACTGGGACATCTGTAAAACTACTGGGACATATGTGAACCTATTGGGACATCTGTGAAACTATTGGGACATCTGTGAAACTATTGGGACATCTGTGAAACAACTGGGACATCTGTTAAACTATTGGGACATCTGTGAAACGATTGGGACATCTGTGAAACTATGGGGACATCTGTTAACCTACTGGGACATCTGTGAAACTACTGGGACATCTGTTAAACTACTGGGACATCTGTTAAACTATTGGGACATCTGTGAAACTACTGGGACATCTGTAAAACTACTGGGACATATGTGAACCTATTGGGACATCTGTGAAACTATTGGGACATCTGTGAAACTATTGGGACATCTGTGAAACAACTGGGACATCTGTTAAACTATTGGGACATCTGTTAAACTCCTGGGACATCTGTGAAACTATGGGGACATCTGTGAAACTACTGGGACATATGCGAACCTATTGGGACATCTGTGAAACTATTGGGACATCTGTGAAACTATTGGGACATCTGTGAAACAACGGGGACATCTGTTAAACTATTCGGACATCTGTTAAACTCCTGGGACATCTGTGAAACTATTGGAACATGGGTGAAACTATTGGGACATCTGTTAAACTATTGGGACATCTGTGAAACTATTGGTACATCTGTGAAACTATTGGGACATCTGTGAAACTATGGGGACATCTGTGAAACTAATGGGACATATGTAAAACTATTGGGGCGTCTGTGAAACTACTGGGACATGTGTGAAACTACTGGGACATATGTAAAACTACTGGGACATCTGTTAAACTATTGGAACATCTGTGAAACTATGGGGACATCTGTGAAACTATGGGGACATCTGGGAAACTAATGGGACATATGTGAAACTATTGGGGCGTCTGTGAAACTACTGGGACATGTGTGAAACTACTGGGCCATCTGTAATACTACTGGGACATCTGTTAAACTATTGGGACATCTGTGAAACTATGGGGAGATCTGTGAAACTAATGGGACATATGTGAAACTATCGGGACATCTGTTAACCTACTGGGATGTCTGTAAAACTTCTGGGACATCTGTGAAACTATTGGGACATCTGTGAAACTATTGGGACATCTGTGAAACTACTGGTACATCTGTGAAACTATTGAGACATCTGTGAAACTATGGGGACATCTGTGAAACAAATGGGACATAGGTGAAACTATTGGGACATCTGTGAAACTATTGGGACATCTGTTAAACTATTGGGACATCTGTGAAACTACTGGGACATCTGTAAAACTACTGGGACATATGTGAACCTATTGGGACATCTGTGAAACTATTGCGACATCTGTGAAACTATGGGGACATCTGTGAAACTAATGGGACATATGTGAAACTATTGGGGCGTCTGTGAAACTACTGGGATATGTGTGAAACTACTGGGACATCTGTAAAACTACTGGGACATCTGTTAAACTATTGGGACATCTGTGAAATTATGGGGACATCTGTGAAACTAATGGGACATATGTGAAACTATTGGGACATCTGTGAAACTACTAGTACATCTGTGAAACTTTTGGGACATCTGTGAAACTATTGGGACATCTGTGAAACTACTGGTACATCTGTGAAACTATGGGGACATCTGTGAAACTATTGGGACATCTGGGAAACTATTGGGACATCTGTGAAACTATGGGGACATCTGTGAAACTAATGGGATATCTGTGAAACTACTGGTACATCTGTAAAACTACTGGGACATATGTGAACCTATTGGGACATCTGTGAAACTATGGGGACATCTGTTAACCTACTGGGACATCTGTGAAACTACTGGGACATCTGTTAAACTACTGGGACATCTGTTAAACTATTGGGACATCTGTGAAACTATGGGGGACATCTGTTAACCTACTGGGACATCTGTGAAACTACTGGGACATCCGTTAAACTACTGGGACATCTGTGAAACTATTGGGACATCTGTCAAACAACTGGGACATCTGTTAAACTATTGGGACATCTGTTAAACTCCTGGGACATCTGTGAAACTATTGGGACATGGGTGAAACTATGGGGACATCTGTGAAACTATGGGGACATCTGGGAAACTAATGGGACATATGTGAAACTATTGGGCGTCTGTGAAACTACTGGGACATGTGTGAAACTACTGGGCCATCTGTAATACTACTGGGACATCTGTTAAACTATTGGGACATCTGTGAAACTATGGGGAGATCTGTGAAACTAATGGGACATATGTGAAACTATTGGGACATCTGTGAAACTACTGGTACATCTGTGAAACTATCGGGACATATTTTAACCTACTGGGATGTCTGTAAAACTTCTGGGACATCTGTGAAACTATTGGGACATCTGTGAAACTTTTGGGACATCTGTGAAACTACTGGTACATCTGTGAAACTATTGGGACATCTGTGAAACTATGGGGACATCTGTGAAACAAATGGGACATAGGTGAAACTATTGGGACATCTGTGAAACTATTGGGACATCTGTGAAACTATTGGGACATCTGTGAAACTAATGGGACATATGTGAAACTATTGGGACATCTGTGAAACTATGGGGACATCTGTTAACCTACTGGGATATCTGTGAAACTACTGGGACATCTGTTAAACTACTGGGACATCTGTTAAACTATTGGGACATCTGTAAAACTACTGGGACATCTGTAAAACTACTGGGACATATGTGAACCTATTGGGACATCTGTGAAACTATTGGGACATCTGTGAAACTATTGGGACATCTGTGAAACAACTGGGACATCTGTTAAACTATTGGGACATCTGTGAAACGATTGGGACATCTGTGAAACTATGGGGACATCTGTTAACCTACTGGGACATCTGTGAAACTACTGGGACATCTGTTAAACTACTGGGACATCTGTTAAACTATTGGGACATCTGTGAAACTACTGGGACATCTGTAAAACTACTGGGACATATGTGAACCTATTGGGACATCTGTGAAACTATTGGGGCATCTGTGAAACTATTGGGACATCTGTGAAACAACTGGGACATCTGTTAAACTATTGGGACATCTGTTAAACTCCTGGGACATCTGTGAAACTATTGGGACATGGGTGAAACTATTGGGACATCTGTTAAACTATTGGGACATCTGTGAAACTATTGGTACATCTGTGAAACTATTGGGACATCTGTGAAACTATGGGGACATCTATGAAACTAATGGGACATATGTAAAACTATTGGGGCGTCTGTGAAACTACTGGGACATGTGTGAAACTACTGGGACATCTGTAAAACTACTGGGACATCTGTTAAACTATTGGGACATCTGTGAAACTATGGGGACATCTGTGAAACTAATGGGACATCTGTGAAACTATTGGGAGATCTGTGAAACTATGGGGACATCTGGGAAACTAATGGGACATATGTGAAACTATTGGGGCGTCTGTGAAACTACTGGGACATGTGTGAAACTACTGGGCCATCTGTAATACTACTGGGACATCTGTTAAACTATTGGGACATCTGTGAAACTATGGGGACATCTGTGAAACTAATGGGACATCTGTGAAACTATTGGGAGATCTGTGAAACTATGGGGACATCTGGGAAACTAATGGGACATATGTGAAACTATTGGGGCGTCTGTGAAACTACTGGGACATGTGTGAAACTACTGGCCCATCTGTAATACTGCTGAGACATATGTGAAACTATTGGGACATCTGTGAAACTATGGGGACATCTCTTAACCTACTGGGATATCTGTAAAACTACTGGGACATCTGTGAAACGATTGAGACATCTGTGAAACTATGGGGACATCTGTTAACCTACTGGGACATCTGTGAAACTACTGGGACATCTGTTAAACTAATGGGACATCTGTTAAACTATTGGGACATCTGTGAAACTACTGGGACATCTGTAAAACTACTGGGACATATGTGAACCTATTGGGACATCTGTTAAACTATTGGGACATCTGTGAAACTATTGGGACATCTGTAAAACAACTGGGACATCTGTTAAACTATTGGGACATCTGTTAAACTCCTGGGACATCTGTGAAACTATTGGGACATGGGTGAAACTATTGGGACATCTGTTAAACTATTGGGACATCTGTGAAACTACTGGTACATCTGTGAAACTATTGGGACATCTGTGAAACTACTGGGACATCTGTTAAACTATTGGGACATCTGTGAAACTACTGAGACATCTGTAAAACTACTGGGACATATGTGAACCTTTTGGGACATCTGTGAAACTATTGGGACATCTGTGAAACTATTGGGACATCTGTGAAACTATGGGGACATCTGTGAAACTAATGGGACATGTGTGAAACTACTGGGACATCTGTAAAACTACTGGGACATCTGTTAAACTATTGGGACATCTGTGAAACTATGGGGACATCTGTGAAAGTACTGGTACATCTGTGAAACTATTGGGACATCTGTGAAACTATGGGGACTTCTGTGAAACAAATGGGACATAGGTGAAACTATTGGGACATCTGTGAAACTATTGGGACATCTGTGAAACTATTGGGACATCTGTGAAACTAATGGGACATATGTGAAACTATTGGGACATCTGTGAAACTATGGGGACATCTGTTAACCTACTGGGATATCTGTAAAACTACTGGGACATCTGTGAAACGATTGGGACATCTGTGAAACTATGGGGACATCTGTTAACCTACTGGGACATCTGTGAAACTACTGGGACATCTGTTAAACTACTGGGACATCTGTTAAACTATTGGGACATCTGTGAAACTACTGGGACAACTGTAAAACTACTGGGACATATGTGAACCTATTGGGACATCTGTGAAACTATTGGGACATCTGGGAAACTATTGGGACATCTGTGAAACAACTGGGACATCTGTTAAACTATTGGGACATCTGTGAAACGATTGGGACATCTGTGAAACTATGGGGACATCTGTTAACCTACTGGGATATCTGTGAAACTACTGGGACATCTGTTAAACTACTGGGACATCTGTTAAACTATTGGGACATCTGTGAAACTACTGGGACATCTGTAAAACTACTGAGACATATGTGAACCCATTGGGACATCTGTGAAACTATTGGGACATCTGTGAAACAACTGGGACATCTGTTAAACTATTGGGACATCTGTTAAACTCCTGGGACATCTGTGAAACTATGGGGACATCTGTGAAACTATTGGGACATCTGTGAAACTACTGGTACATCTGTGAAACTATGGGGACATCTGTGAAACTATTGGGACATCTGGGAAACTATTGGGACATCTGTGAAACTATGGGGACATCTGTGAAACTAATGTGATATCTGTGAAACTAATGTGATATCTGTGAAACTACTGGGACATCTGTAAAACTACTGGGACATATGTGAACCTATTGGGACATCTGTGAAACTATGGGGACATCTGTTAACCTACTGGGACATCTGTGAAACTACTGGGACATCTGTTAAACTACTGGGACATCTATTAAACTATTGGGACATCTGTGAAACTATTGGGGACATCTGTTAACCTACTGGGATATCTGTAAAACTACTGGGACATTTGTGAAACGATTGGGACATCTATGAAACTATGGGGACATCTGTTAACCTTCTGGGACATCTGTGAAACTACTGGGACATCCGTTAAACTACTGGGACATCTGTGAAACTATTGGGACATCTGTCAAATAACTGGGACATCTGTTAAACTATTGGGACATCTGTTAAACTCCTGGGACATCTGTGAAACTATCGGGACATCTTTTAACCTACTGGGATGTCTGTAAAACTTCTGGGACATCTGTGAAACTATTGGGACATCTGTGAAACTATTGGGACATCTGTGAAACTATTGGGACATCTGTGAAACTAATGGGACATATGTGAAACTATTGGGACATCTGTGAAACTTTCTGGACATCTGTTAACCTACTGGGATATCTGTAAAACTACTGGGACATCTGTGAAACGATTGGGACATCTGTGAAACTATGGGGACATCTGTTAACCTACTGGGACATCTGTGAAACTACTGGGACATCTGTTAAACTACTGGGACATCTGTTAAGCTATTGGGACATCTGTGAAACTACTGGGACATCTGTAAAACTACTGGGACATATGTGAACCTATTGGGACATCTGTGAAACTATTGGGACATCTGTGAAACTATTGGGACATCTGTGAAACAACTGGGACATCTGTTAAACTATTGGGACATCTGTGAAACGATTGGGACATCTGTGAAACTATGGGGACATCTGTTAACCTACTGGGACATCTGTGAAACTACTGGGACATCTGTTAAACTACTGGGACATCTGTTAAACTATTGGGACATCTGTGAAACTACTGGGACATCTGTAAAACTACTGGGACATATGTGAACCTATTGGGACATCTGTGAAACTATTGGGACATCTGTGAAACTATTGGGACATCTGTGAAACAACTGGGACATCTGTTAAACTATTGGGACATCTGTTAAACTCCTGGGACATCTGTGAAACTATGGGGACATCTGTGAAACTAATGGGACATCTGTGAAACTATTGGGAGATCTGTGAAACTATGGGGACATCTGGGAAACTAATGGGACATATGTGAAACTATTGGGGCGTCTGTGAAACTACTGGGACATGTGTGAAACTACTGGGCCATCTGTAATACTACTGGGACATCTGTTAAACTCTTGGGACATCTGTGAAACTATGGGGACATCTGTGAAACTAATGGGACATCTGTGAAACTATTGGGAGATCTGTGAAACTATGGGGACATCTGGGAAACTAATGGGACATATGTGAAACTATTGGGGCGTCTGTGAAACTACTGGGCCATCTGTAATACTACTGGGACATATGTGAAACTATTGGGACATCTGTGAAACTATGGGGACATCTCTTAACCTACTGGGATATCTGTAAAACTACTGGGACATCTGTGAAACGATTGAGACATCTGTGAAACTATGGGGACATCTGTTAACCTACTGGGCCATCTGTGAAACTACTGGGACATCTGTTAAACTACTGGGACATCTGTTAAACTATTGGGACATCTGTGAAACTATGGGGGACATCTGTTAACCTACTGGGATATCTGTAAAACTACTGGGACATTTGTGAAACGATTGGGACATCTGTGAAACTATGGGGACATCTGTTAACCTTCTGGGACATCTGTGAAACTACTGGGACATCCGTTAAACTACTGGGACATCTGTGAAACTATTGGGACATCTGTCAAACAACTGGGACATCTGTTAAACTATTGGGACATCTGTTAAACTCCTGGGACATCTGTGAAACTATTGGGACATGGGTGAAACTATGGGGACATCTGTGAAACTATGGGGACATCTGGGAAACTAATGGGACATATGTGAAACTATTGGGGCGTCTGTGAAACTACTGGGACATGTGTGAAACTACTGGGCCATCTGTAATACTAATGGGACATATGTTAAACTATTGGGACATCTGTGAAACTATGGGGAGATCTGTGAAACTAATGGGACATATGTGAAACTATTGGGACATCTGTGAAACTACTGGTACATCTGTGAAACTATCGGGACATCTTTTATCCTACTGGGATGTCTGTAAAACTTCTGGGACATCTGAGAAACTATTGGGACATCTGTGAAACTATTGGGACATCTGTGAAAGTACTGGTACATCTGTGAAACTATTGGGACATCTGTGAAACTATGGGGACTTCTGTGAAACAAATGGGACATAGGTGAAACTATTGGGACATCTGTGAAACTATTGGGACATCTGTGAAACTATTGGGACATCTGTGAAACTAATGGGACATATGTGAAACTATTGGGACATCTGTGAAACTATGGGGACATCTGTTAACCTACTGGGATATCTGTAAAACTACTGGGACATCTGTGAAACGATTGGGACATCTGTGAAACTATGGGGACATCTGTTAACCTACTGGGACATCTGTGAAACTACTGGGACATCTGTTAAACTACTGGGACATCTGTTAAACTATTGGGACATCTGTGAAACTACTGGGACATCTGTAAAACTACTGGGACATATGTGAACCTATTGGGACATCTGTGAAACTATTGGGACATCTGGGAAACTATTGGGACATCTGTGAAACAACTGGGACATCTGTTAAACTATTGGGACATCTGTGAAACGATTGGGACATCTGTGAAACTATGGGGACATCTGTTAACCTACTGGGATATCTGTGAAACTACTGGGACATCTGTTAAACTACTGGGACATCTGTTAAACTATTGGGACATCTGTGAAACTACTGGGACATCTGTAAAACTACTGGGACATATGTGAACCCATTGGGACATCTGTGAAACTATTGGGACATCTGTGAAACAACTGGGACATCTGTTAAACTATTGGGACATCTGTTAAACTCCTGGGACATCTGTGAAACTATGGGGACATCTGTGAAACTATTGGGACATCTGTGAAACTACTGGTACATCTGTGAAACTATGGGGACATCTGTGAAACTATTGGGACATCTGGGAAACTATTGGGACATCTGTGAAACTATGGGGACATCTGTGAAACTAATGTGATATCTGTGAAACTAATGTGATATCTGTGAAACTACTGGGACATCTGTAAAACTACTGGGACATATGTGAACCTATTGGGACATCTGTGAAACTATGGGGACATCTGTTAACCTACTGGGACATCTGTGAAACTACTGGGACATCTGTTAAACTACTGGGACATCTATTAAACTATTGGGACATCTGTGAAACTATTGGGGACATCTGTTAACCTACTGGGATATCTGTAAAACTACTGGGACATTTGTGAAACGATTGGGACATCTATGAAACTATGGGGACATCTGTTAACCTTCTGGGACATCTGTGAAACTACTGGGACATCCGTTAAACTACTGGGACATCTGTGAAACTATTGGGACATCTGTCAAACAACTGGGACATCTGTTAAACTATTGGGACATCTGTTAAACTCCTGGGACATCTGTGAAACTATCGGGACATCTTTTAACCTACTGGGATGTCTGTAAAACTTCTGGGACATCTGTGAAACTATTGGGACATCTGTGAAACTATTGGGACATCTGTGAAACTATTGGGACATCTGTGAAACTAATGGGACATATGTGAAACTATTGGGACATCTGTGAAACTATCTGGACATCTGTTAACCTACTGGGATATCTGTAAAACTACTGGGACATCTGTGAAACGATTGGGACATCTGTGAAACTATGGGGACATCTGTTAACCTACTGGGACATCTGTGAAACTACTGGGACATCTGTTAAACTACTGGGACATCTGTTAAGCTATTGGGACATCTGTGAAACTACTGGGACATCTGTAAAACTACTGGGACATATGTGAACCTATTGGGACATCTGTGAAACTATTGGGACATCTGTGAAACTATTGGGACATCTGTGAAACAACTGGGACATCTGTTAAACTATTGGGACATCTGTGAAACGATTGGGACATCTGTGAAACTATGGGGACATCTGTTAACCTACTGGGACATCTGTGAAACTACTGGGACATCTGTTAAACTACTGGGACATCTGTTAAACTATTGGGACATCTGTGAAACTACTGGGACATCTGTAAAACTACTGGGACATATGTGAACCTATTGGGACATCTGTGAAACTATTGGGACATCTGTGAAACTATTGGGACATCTGTGAAACAACTGGGACATCTGTTAAACTATTGGGACATCTGTTAAACTCCTGGGACATCTGTGAAACTATGGGGACATCTGTGAAACTAATGGGACATCTGTGAAACTATTGGGAGATCTGTGAAACTATGGGGACATCTGGGAAACTAATGGGACATATGTGAAACTATTGGGGCGTCTGTGAAACTACTGGGACATGCGTGAAACTACTGGGCCATCTGTAATACTACTGGGACATCTGTTAAACTCTTGGGACATCTGTGAAACTATGGGGACATCTGTGAAACTAATGGGACATCTGTGAAACTATTGGGAGATCTGTGAAACTATGGGGACATCTGGGAAACTAATGGGACATATGTGAAACTATTGGGGCGTCTGTGAAACTACTGGGCCATCTGTAATACTACTGGGACATATGTGAAACTATTGGGACATCTGTGAAACTATGGGGACATCTCTTAACCTACTGGGATATCTGTAAAACTACTGGGACATCTGTGAAACGATTGAGACATCTGTGAAACTATGGGGACATCTGTTAACCTACTGGGCCATCTGTGAAACTACTGGGACATCTGTTAAACTACTGGGACATCTGTTAAACTATTGGGACATCTGTGAAACTACTGGGACATCTGTAAAACTACTGGGACATATGTGAACCTATTGGGACATCTGTTAAACTATTGGGACATCTGTGAAACTATTGGGACATCTGTAAAACAACTGGGACATCTGTTAAACTATTGGGACATCTGTTAAACTCCTGGGACATCTGTGAAACTGTTGGGACATGGGTGAAACTATTGGGACATCTGTTAAACTATTGGGACATCTGTGAAACTACTGGTACATCTGTGAAACTATTGGGACATCTGTGAAACTACTGCGACATCTGTTAAACTACTGGGACATCTGTTAAACTATTGGGACATCTGTGAAACTACTGGGCCATCTGTAAAACTACTGGGACATATGTGAACCTATTGGGACATCTGTGAAACTATTGGGACATCTGTGAAACTATTGGGACATCTGTGAAACAACTGGGACATCTGTTAAACTATTGGGACAGCTGTGAAACGATTGGGACATCTGTGAAACTATGGGACATCTGTTAACCTACTGGGATATCTGTGAAACTACTGGGACATCTGTTAAACTACTGGGACATCTGTTAAACTATTGGGACATCTGTGAAACTACTGGGACATCTGTAAAACTACTGGGACATATGTGAACCCATTGGGACATCTGTGAAACTATTGGGACATCTGTGAAACAACTGGAACATCTGTTAAACTATTGGGACATCTGTTAAACTCCTGGGACATCTGTGAAACTATGGGGACATCTGTGAAACTATTGGGACATCTGTGAAACAACTGGGACATCTGTTAAACTATTGGGACATCTGTTAAACTCCTGGGACATCTGTGAAACTATGGGGACATCTGTGAAACTATTGGGACATCTGTGAAACTACTGGTACATCTGTGAAACTATGGGGACATCTGTGAAACTATTGGGACATCTGTGAAACTATGGGGACATCTGTGAAACTAATGTGATATCTGTGAAACTAATGTGATATCTGTGAAACTACTGGGACATCTGTAAAACTACTGGGACATATGTGAACCTATTGGGACATCTGTGAAACGATTGGTACATCTGTGAAACTATGGGGACATCTGTTAACCTACTGGGATATCTGTGAAACTACTGGGACATCTGTTAAACTACTGGGACATCTGTTAAACTATTGGGACATCTGTGAAACTACTGGGACATCTGTAAAACTACTGGGACATATGTGAACCCATTGGGACATATGTGAAACTATTGGGAGATCTGTGAAACTATGGGGACATCTGGGAAACTAATGGGACATATGTGAAACTATTGGGGCGTCTGTGAAACTACTGGGCCATCTGTAATACTACTGGGACATATGTGAAACTATTGGGACATCTGTGAAACTATGGGGACATCTCTTAACCTACTGGGATATCTGTAAAACTACTGGGACATCTGTGAAACTATTGGGACATCTGTGAAACTATGGGGACATCTGTGAAACTAATGTGATATCTGTGAAACTAATGTGATATCTGTGAAACTACTGGGACATCTGTAAAACTACTGGGACATATGTGAACCTATTGGGACATCTGTGAAACGATTGGTACATCTGTGAAACTATGGGGACATCTGTTAACCTACTGGGATATCTGTGAAACTACTGGGACATCTGTTAAACTACTGGGACATCTGTTAAACTATTGGGACATCTGTGAAACTACTGGGACATCTGTAAAACTACTGGGACATATGTGAACCCATTGGGACATCTGTGAAACTATTGGGAGATCTGTGAAACTATGGGGACATCTGGGAAACTAATGGGACATATGTGAAACTATTGGGGCGTCTGTGAAACTACTGGGCCATCTGTAATACTACTGGGACATATGTGAAACTATTGGGACATCTGTGAAACTATGGGGACATCTCTTAACCTACTGGGATATCTGTAAAACTACTGGGACATCTGTGAAACGATTGAGACATCTGTGAAACTATGGGGACATCTGTTAACCTACTGGGCCATCTGTGAAACTACTGGGACATCTGTTAAACTACTGGGACATCTGTTAAACTATTGGGACATCTGTGAAACTACTGGGACATCTGTAAAACTACTGGGACATATATGAACCTATTGGGACATCTGTTAAACTATTGGGACATCTGTGAAACTATTGGGACATCTGTAAAACAACTGGGACATCTGTTAAACTATTGGGACATCTGTTAAACTCCTGGGACATCTGTGAAACTGTTGGGACATGGGTGAAACTATTGGGACATCTGTTAAACTATTGGGACATCTGTGAAACTACTGGTACATCTGTGAAACTATTGGGACATCTGTGAAACTACTGCGACATCTGTTAAACTACTGGGACATCTGTTAAACTATTGGGACATCTGTGAAACTACTGGGACATCTGTAAAACTACTGGGATATATGTGAACCTTTTGGGACATCTGTGAAACTATTGGGACATCTGTGAAACTATTGGGACATCTGTGAATCTACTGGGACATCTGTAAAACTACTGGGACATATGTGAACCTATTGGGACATCTGTGAAACTATTGGGACATCTGTGAAACTATTGGGACATCTGGGAAACAACTGGGACATCTGTTAAACTATTGGGACATCTGTGAAACGATTGGGACATCTGTGAAACTATGGGGACATCTGTTAACCTACTGGGATATCTGTGAAACTACTGGGACATCTGTTAAACTACTGGGACATCTGTGAAACTATGGGGAGATCTGTGAAACTACTGGGACATCTGTAAAACTACTGGGACATATGTGAACCCATTGGGACATCTGTGAAACTATTGGGACATCTGTGAAACAACTGGGACATCTGTTAAACTATTGGGACATCTGTTAAACTCCTGGGACATCTGTGAAACTATGGTGACATCTGTGAAACTATTGGGACATCTGTGAAACTACTGGTACATCTGTGAAACTATGGGGACATCTGTGAAACTATTGGGACATCTGTGAAACTATGGGGACATCTGTGAAACTAATGTGATATCTGTGAACCTAATGTGATATCTGTGAAACTACTGGGACATCTGTAAAACTACTGGGACATATGTGAACCTATTGGGAAATCTGTGAAACGATTGGGACATCTGTTAACCTACTGGGATATCTGTGAAACTACTGGGATATCTGTGAAACTACTGGGACATCTGTTAAACTACTGGGACATCTGTTAAACTATTGGGACATCTGTGAAACTACTGGGACATCTGTAAAACTACTGGGACATATGTGAACCCATTGGGAAATCTGTGAAACTATTGGGACATCTGTGAAACAACTGGAACATCTGTTAAACTATTGGGACATCTGTTAAACTCCTGGGACATCTGTGAAACTATGGGGACATCTGTGAAACTATTGGGACATCTGTGAAACTACTGGTACATCTGTGAAACTATGGGGACATCTGTGAAACTATTGGGACATCTGGGAAACTATTGGGACATCTGTGAAACTATGGGGACATCTGTGAAACTAATGTGATATCTGTGAAACTAATGTGATATCTGTGAAACTACTGGGACATCTGTAAAACTACTGGGACATATGTGAACCTATTGGGACATCTGTGAAACTATGGGGACATCTGTTAACCTACTGGGACATCTGTGAAACTACTGGGACATCTGTTAAACTACTGGGACATCTATTAAACTATTGGGACATCTGTGAAACTATTGGGGACATCTGTTAACCTACTGGGATATCTGTAAAACTACTGGGACATTTGTGAAACGATTGGGACATCTGTGAAACTATGGGGACATCTGTTAACCTTCTGGGACATCTGTGAAACTACTGGGACATCCGTTAAACTACTGGGACATCTGTGAAACTATTGGGACATCTGTCAAACAACTGGGACATCTGTTAAACTATTGGGACATCTGTTAAACTCCTGGGACATCTGTGAAACTATTGGGACATGGGTGAAACTATGGGGACATCTGTGAAACTATGGGGACATCTGGGAAACTAATGGGACATATGTGAAACTATTGGGGCGTCTGTGAAACTACTGGGACATGTGTGAAACTACTGGGCCATCTGTAATACTACTGGGACATCTGTTAAACTTTTGGGACATCTGTGAAACTATGGGGAGATCTGTGAAACTAATGGGACATATGTGAAACTAATGGGACATCTGTGAAACTACTGGTACATCTGTGAAACTATCGGGACATCTTTTAACCTACTGGGATGTCTGTAAAACTTCTGGGACATCTGTGAAACTATTGGGACATCTGTGAAACTATTGGGACATCTGTGAAACTATTGGGACATCTGTGAAACTAATGGGACATATGTGAAACTATTGGGACATCTGTGAAACTATCTGGACATCTGTTAACCTACTGGGATATCTGTAAAACTACTGGGACATCTGTGAAACGATTGGGACATCTGTGAAACTATGGGGACATCTGTTAACCTACTGGGACATCTGTGAAACTACTGGGACATCTGTTAAACTACTGGGACATCTGTTAAACTATTGGGACATCTGTGAAACTACTGGGACATCTGTAAAACTACTGGGACATATGTGAACCTATTGGGACATCTGTGAAACTATTGGGACATCTGTAAAACTATTGGGACATCTGTGAAGCAACTGGGACATCTGTAAAACTATTGGGACATCTGTGAAACGATTGGGACATCTGTGAAACTATGGGGACATCTGTTAACCTACTGGGACATCTATGAAACTACTGGGACATCTGTTAAACTACTGGGACATCTGTTAAACTATTGGGACATCTGTGAAACTACTGGGACATCTGTAAAACTACTGGGACATATGTGAACCTATTGGGACATCTGTGAAACTATTGGGACATCTGTGAAACTATTGGGACATCTGTGAAACTACTGCGACATCTGTTAAACTACTGGGACATCTGTTAAACTATTGGGACATCTGTGAAACTACTGGGACATCTGTAAAACTACTGGGATATATGTGAACCTTTTGGGACATCTGTGAAACTATTGGGACATCTGTGAAACTATTGGGACATCTGTGAATCTACTGGGACATCTGTAAAACTACTGGGACATATGTGAACCTATTGGGACATCTGTGAAACTATTGGGACATCTGTGAAACTATTGGGACATCTGGGAAACAACTGGGACATCTGTTAAACTATTGGGACATCTGTGAAACGATTGGGACATCTGTGAAACTATGGGGACATCTGTTAACCTACTGGGATATCTGTGAAACTACTGGGACATCTGTTAAACTACTGGGACATCTGTGAAACTATGGGGAGATCTGTGAAACTACTGGGACATCTGTAAAACTACTGGGACATATGTGAACCCATTGGGACATCTGTGAAACTATTGGGACATCTGTGAAACAACTGGGACATCTGTTAAACTATTGGGACATCTGTTAAACTCCTGGGACATCTGTGAAACTATGGTGACATCTGTGAAACTATTGGGACATCTGTGAAACTACTGGTACATCTGTGAAACTATGGGGACATCTGTGAAACTATTGGGACATCTGTGAAACTATGGGGACATCTGTGAAACTAATGTGATATCTGTGAACCTAATGTGATATCTGTGAAACTACTGGGACATCTGTAAAACTACTGGGACATATGTGAACCTATTGGGAAATCTGTGAAACGATTGGGACATCTGTTAACCTACTGGGATATCTGTGAAACTACTGGGATATCTGTGAAACTACTGGGACATCTGTTAAACTACTGGGACATCTGTTAAACTATTGGGACATCTGTGAAACTACTGGGACATCTGTAAAACTACTGGGACATATGTGAACCCATTGGGAAATCTGTGAAACTATTGGGACATCTGTGAAACAACTGGAACATCTGTTAAACTATTGGGACATCTGTTAAACTCCTGGGACATCTGTGAAACTATGGGGACATCTGTGAAACTATTGGGACATCTGTGAAACTACTGGTACATCTGTGAAACTATGGGGACATCTGTGAAACTATTGGGACATCTGGGAAACTATTGGGACATCTGTGAAACTATGGGGACATCTGTGAAACTAATGTGATATCTGTTAAACTAATGTGATATCTGTGAAACTACTGGGACATCTGTAAAACTACTGGGACATATGTGAACCTATTGGGACATCTGTGAAACTATGGGGACATCTGTTAACCTACTGGGACATCTGTGAAACTACTGGGACATCTGTTAAACTACTGGGACATCTATTAAACTATTGGGACATCTGTGAAACTATTGGGGACATCTGTTAACCTACTGGGATATCTGTAAAACTACTGGGACATTTGTGAAACGATTGGGACATCTGTGAAACTATGGGGACATCTGTTAACCTTCTGGGACATCTGTGAAACTACTGGGACATCCGTTAAACTACTGGGACATCTGTGAAACTATTGGGACATCTGTCAAACAACTGGGACATCTGTTAAACTATTGGGACATCTGTTAAACTCCTGGGACATCTGTGAAACTATTGGGACATGGGTGAAACTATGGGGACATCTGTGAAACTATGGGGACATCTGGGAAACTAATGGGACATATGTGAAACTATTGGGGCGTCTGTGAAACTACTGGGACATGTGTGAAACTACTGGGCCATCTGTAATACTACTGGGACATCTGTTAAACTTTTGGGACATCTGTGAAACTATGGGGAGATCTGTGAAACTAATGGGACATATGTGAAACTAATGGGACATCTGTGAAACTACTGGTACATCTGTGAAACTATCGGGACATCTTTTAACCTACTGGGATGTCTGTAAAACTTCTGGGACATCTGTGAAACTATTGGGACATCTGTGAAACTATTGGGACATCTGTGAAACTATTGGGACATCTGTGAAACTAATGGGACATATGTGAAACTATTGGGACATCTGTGAAACTATCTGGACATCTGTTAACCTACTGGGATATCTGTAAAACTACTGGGACATCTGTGAAACGATTGGGACATCTGTGAAACTATGGGGACATCTGTTAACCTACTGGGACATCTGTGAAACTACTGGGACATCTGTTAAACTACTGGGACATCTGTTAAACTATTGGGACATCTGTGAAACTACTGGGACATCTGTAAAACTACTGGGACATATGTGAACCTATTGGGACATCTGTGAAACTATTGGGACATCTGTAAAACTATTGGGACATCTGTGAAGCAACTGGGACATCTGTAAAACTATTGGGACATCTGTGAAACGATTGGGACATCTGTGAAACTATGGGGACATCTGTTAACCTACTGGGACATCTATGAAACTACTGGGACATCTGTTAAACTACTGGGACATCTGTTAAACTATTGGGACATCTGTGAAACTACTGGGACATCTGTAAAACTACTGGGACATATGTGAACCTATTGGGACATCTGTGAAACTATTGGGACATCTGTGAAACTATTGGGACATCTGTGAAACAACTGGGACATCTGTTAAACTATTGGGACATCTGTTAAACTCCTGGGACATCTGTGAAACTATGGGGACATCTGTGAAACTAATGGGACATCTGTGAAACTATTGGGAGATCTGTGAAACTATGGGGACATCTGGGAAACTAATGGGACATATGTGAAACTATTGGGGCGTCTGTGAAACTACTGGGACATGTGTGAAACTACTGGGCCATCTGTAATACTACTGGGACATCTGTTAAACTCTTGGGACATCTGTGAAACTATGGGGACATCTGTGAAACTAATGGGACATCTGTGAAACTATTGGGAGATCTGTGAAACTATGGGGACATCTGGGAAACTAATGGGACATATGTGAAACTATTGGGGCGTCTGTGAAACTACTGGGCCATCTGTAATACTACTGGGACATATGTGAAACTATTGGGACATCTGTGAAACTATGGGGACATCTCTTAACCTACTGGGATATCTGTAAAACTACTGGGACATCTGTGAAACGATTGAGACATCTGTGAAACTATGGGGACATCTGTTAACCTACTGGGCCATCTGTGAAACTACTGGGACATCTGTTAAACTACTGGGACATCTGTTAAACTATTGGGACATCTGTGAAACTACTGGGACATCTGTAAAACTACTGGGACATATGTGAACCTATTGGGACATCTGTTAAACTATTGGGACATCTGTGAAACTATTGGGACATCTGTAAAACAACTGGGACATCTGTTAAACTATTGGGACATCTGTTAAACTCCTGGGACATCTGTGAAACTGTTGGGACATGGGTGAAACTATTGGGACATCTGTTAAACTATTGGGACATCTGTGAAACTACTGGTACATCTGTGAAACTATTGGGACATCTGTGAAACTACTGCGACATCTGTTAAACTACTGGGACATCTGTTAAACTATTGGGACATCTGTGAAACTATGGGGACATCTGTGAAACTACTAGTACATCTGTGAAACTATTGGGACATCTGTGAAACTATTGGGACATCTTTGAAACTACTGGTACATCTGTGAAACTATGGGGACATCTGTGAAACTATTGGGACATCTGGGAAACTATTGGGACATCTGTGAAACTATGGGGACATCTGTGAAACTACTGGGACATCTGTTAAACTATTGGGACATCTGTGAAACTATGGGGGACATCTGTTAACCTACTGGGATATCTGTAAAACTACTCGGACATTTGTGAAACGATTGGGACATCTGTGAAACTATGGGGACATCTGTGAAACTACTGGGACATCCGTTAAACTACTGGGACATCTGTGAAAATATTGGGACATCTGTCAAACAACTGGGACATCTGTTAAACTTTTGGGACATCTGTTAAACTCCTGGGACATCTGTGAAACTATTGGGACATGGGTGAAACTATGGGGACATCTGTGAAACTATGGGGACATCTGGGAAACTAATGGGACATATGTGAAACTATTGGGGCGTCTGTGAAACTACTGGGACATCTGTAATACTACTGGGACATCTGTTAAACTATTGGGACATCTGTGAAACTATGGGGAGATCTGTGAAACTAATGGGAAATATGTGAAACTATTGGGACATCTGTGAAACTACTGGTACATCTGTGAAACTATCGGGACATCTTTTAACCTACTGGGATGTCTGTGAAACTTCTGGGACATCTGTGAAACTATTGGGACATCTGTGAAACTATTGGGACATCTGTGAAAGTACTGGTACATCTGTTAAACTATTGGGACATCTGTGAAACTATGGGGACATCTGTGAAACAAATGGGACATAGGTGAAACTATTGGGACATCTGTGAAACTATTGGGACATCTGTGAAACTATTGGGACATCTGTGAAACTAATGGGACATATGTGAAACTATTGGGACATCTGTGAAACTATGGGGACATCTGTTAACCTACTGGGATATCTGTAAAACTACTGGGACATCTGTGAAACTATTGGGACATGGGTGAAACTATTGGGACATCTGTTAAACTATTGGGACATCTGTGAAACTATTGGTACATCTGTGAAACTATTGGGACATCTGTGAAACTATGGGGACATCTATGAAACTAATGGGACATATGTTAAACTATTGGGGCGTCTGTGAAACTACTGGGACATGTGTGAAACTACTGGGACATCTGTAAAACTACTGGGACATCTGTTAAACTATTGGGACATCTGTGAAACTATGGGGACATCTGTGAAACTAATGGGACATCTGTGAAACTATTGGGAGATCTGTGAAACTATGGGGACATCTGGGAAACTAATGGGACATATGTGAAACTATTGGGGCGTCTGTGAAACTACTGGGACATGTGTGAAACTACTGGGCCATCTGTAATACTACTGGGACATCTGTTAAACTATTGGGACATCTGTGAAACTATGGGGACATCTGTGAAACTAATGGGACATCTGTGAAACTATTGGGAGATCTGTGAAACTATGGGGACATCTGGGAAACTAATGGGACATATGTGAAACTATTGGGGCGTCTGTGAAACTACTGGGACATGTGTGAAACTAGTGGCCCATCTGTAATACTACTGGGACATATGTGAAACTATTGGGACATCTGTGAAACTATGGGGACATCTCTTAACCTACTGGGATATCTGTAAAACTACTGGGACATCTGTGAAACGATTGAGACATCTGTGAAACTATGGGGACATCTGTTAACCTACTGGGCCATCTGTGAAACTACTGGGACATCTGTTAAACTACTGTGACATCTGTTAAACTATTGGGACATCTGTGAAACTACTGGGACATCTGTAAAACTACTGGGACATATGTGAACCTATTGGGACATCTGTGAAACTATTGGTACATCTGTGAAACTATTGGGACATCTGTGAAACTATGGGGACATCTATGAAACTAATGGGACATATGTAAAACTATTGGGGCGTCTGTGAAACTACTGGGACATGTGTGAAACTACTGGGACATCTGTAAAACTACTGGGACATCTGTTAAACTATTGGGACATCTGTGAAACTATGGGGACATCTGTGAAACTAATGGGACATCTGTGAAACTATTGGGAGATCTGTGAAACTATGGGGACATCTGGGAAACTAATGGGACATATGTGAAACTATTGGGGCGTCTGTGAAACTACTGGGACATGTGTGAAACTACTGGGCCATCTGTAATACTACTGGGACATCTGTTAAACTATTGGGACATCTGTGAAACTATGGGGACATCTGTGAAACTAATGGGACATCTGTGAAACTATTGGGAGATCTGTGAAACTATGGGGACATCTGGGAAACTAATGGGACATATGTGAAACTATTGGGGCGTCTGTGAAACTACTGGGACATGTGTGAAACTAGTGGCCCATCTGTAATACTACTGGGACATATGTGAAACTATTGGGACATCTGTGAAACTATGGGGACATCTCTTAACCTACTGGGATATCTGTAAAACTACTGGGACATCTGTGAAACGATTGAGACATCTGTGAAACTATGGGGACATCTGTTAGCCTACTGGGCCATCTGTGAAACTACTGGGACATCTGTTAAACTACTGTGACATCTGTTAAACTCTTGGGACATCTGTGAAACTACTGGGACATCTGTAAAACTACTGGGACATATGTGAACCTATTGGGACATCTGTTAAACTATTGGGACATCTGTGAAACTATTGGGACATCTGTAAAACAACTGGGACATCTGTTAAACTATTGGGACATCTGTTAAACTCCTGGGACATCTGTGAAACTGTTGGGACATGGGTGAAACTATTGGGACATCTGTTAAACTATTGGGACATCTGTGAAACTACTGGTACATCTGTGAAACTATTGGGACATCTGTGAAACTACTGCGACATCTGTTAAACTACTGGGACATCTGTTAAACTATTGGGACATCTGTGAAACTACTGGGACATCTGTAAAACTACTGGGATATATGTGAACCTTTTGGGACATCTGTGAAACTATTGGGACATCTGTGAAACTATTGGGACATCTGTGAAACTTTGGGGACATCTGTGAAACTAATGGGACATATGTGAAACTATTGGGGCATCTGTGAAACTACTGAGACATGTGTGAAATTACTGGGACATCTGTAAAACTACTGGGACATCTGTTAAACTATTGGGACATCTGTGAAACTATGGGGACATCTGTGAAACTAATGGGACATGTGTGAAACTATTGGGACATCTGTGAAACTACTAGTACATCTGTGAAACTATTGGGACATCTGTGAAACTATTGGGACATCTGTGAAACTACTGGTACATCTGTGAAACTATGGGGACATCTGTGAAACTATTGGGACATCTGGGAAACTATTGGGACATCTGTGAAACTATGGGGACATCTGTTAAACTACTGGGACATCTGTTAAACTATTGGGACATCTGTGAAACTATGGGGGACATCTGTTAACCTACTGGGATATCTGTAAAACTACTCGGACATTTGTGAAACGATTGGGACATCTGTGAAACTATGGGGACATCTGTGAAACTACTGGGACATCCGTTAAACTACTGGGACATCTGTGAAACTATTGGGACATCTGTCAAACAACTGGGACATCTGTTAAACTATTGGGACATCTGTTAAACTCCTGGGACATCTGTGAAACTATTGGGACATGGGTGAAACTATGGGGACATCTGTGACACTATGGGGACATCTGGGAAACTAATGGGACATATGTGAAACTATTGGGGCGTCTGTGAAACTACTGGAACATCTGTAATACTACTGGGACATCTGTTAAACTATTGGGACATCTGTGAAACTATGGGGAGATCTGTGAAACTAATGGGACATATGTGAAACTATTGGGACATCTGTGAAACTACTGGTACATCTGTGAAACTATCGGGACATCTTTTAACCTACTGGGATGTCTGTAAAACTTCTGGGACATCTGTGAAACTATTGGGACATCTGTGAAACTATTGGGACATCTGTGAAACTATGGGGACATCTGTTAAACAAATGGGACATAGGTGAAACTATTGTGACATCTGTGAAACTATTGGGACATCTGTGAAACTATTGGGACATCTGTGAAACTAATGGGACATATGTGAAACTATTGGGACATCTGTGAAACTATGGGGACATCTGTTAACCTACTGGGATATCTGTAAAACTACTGGGACATCTGTGAAACTATTGGGACATGGGTGAAACTATTGGGACATCTGTTAAACTATTGGGACATCTGTGAAACTATTGGTACATCTGTGAAACTATTGGGACATCTGTGAAACTATGGGGACATCTATGAAACTAATGGGACATATGTAAAACTATTGGGGCGTCTGTGAAACTACTGGGACATGTGTGAAACTACTGGGACATCTGTAAAACTACTGGGACATCTGTTAAACTATTGGGACATCTGTGAAACTATGGGGACATCTGTGAAACTAATGGGACATCTGTGAAACTATTGGGAGATCTGTGAAACTATGGGGACATCTGGGAAACTAATGGGACATATGTGAAACTATTGGGGCGTCTGTGAAACTACTGGGACATGTGTGAAACTACTGGGCCATCTGTAATACTACTGGGACATCTGTTAAACTATTGGGACATCTGTGAAACTATGGGGACATCTGTGAAACTAATGGGACATCTGTGAAACTATTGGGAGATCTGTGAAACTATGGGGACATCTGGGAAACTAATGGGACATATGTGAAACTATTGGGGCGTCTGTGAAACTACTGGGACATGTGTGAAACTAGTGGCCCATCTGTAATACTACTGGGACATATGTGAAACTATTGGGACATCTGTGAAACTATGGGGACATCTCTTAACCTACTGGGATATCTGTAAAACTACTGGGACATCTGTGAAACGATTGAGACATCTGTGAAACTATGGGGACATCTGTTAACCTACTGGGCCATCTGTGAAACTACTGGGACATCTGTTAAACTACTGTGACATCTGTTAAACTATTGGGACATCTGTGAAACTACTGGGACATCTGTAAAACTACTGGGACATATGTGAACCTATTGGGACATCTGTTAAACTATTGGGACATCTGTGAAACTATTGGGACATCTGTAAAACAACTGGGACATCTGTTAAACTATTGGGACATCTGTTAAACTCCTGGGACATCTGTGAAACTGTTGGGACATGGGTGAAACTATTGGGACATCTGTTAAACTATTGGGACATCTGTGAAACTACTGGTACATCTGTGAAACTATTGGGACATCTGTGAAACTACTGCGACATCTGTTAAACTACTGGGACATCTGTTAAACTATTGGGACATCTGTGAAACTACTGGGACATCTGTAAAACTACTGGGATATATGTGAACCTTTTGGGACATCTGTGAAACTATTGGGACATCTGTGAAACTATTGGGACATCTGTGAAACTTTGGGGACATCTGTGAAACTAATGGGACATATGTGAAACTATTGGGGCATCTGTGAAACTACTGAGACATGTGTGAAATTACTGGGACATCTGTAAAACTACTGGGACATCTGTTAAACTATTGGGACATCTGTGAAACTATGGGGACATCTGTTAACCTACTGGGATATCTGTAAAACTACTGGGACATCTGTGAAACTATTGGGACATGGGTGAAACTATTGGGACATCTGTTAAACTATTGGGACATCTGTGAAACTATTGGTACATCTGTGAAACTATTGGGACATCTGTGAAACTATGGGGACATCTATGAAACTAATGGGACATATGTAAAACTATTGGGGCGTCTGTGAAACTACTGGGACATGTGTGAAACTACTGGGACATCTGTAAAACTACTGGGACATCTGTTAAACTATTGGGACATCTGTGAAACTATGGGGACATCTGTGAAACTAATGGGACATCTGTGAAACTATTGGGAGATCTGTGAAACTATGGGGACATCTGGGAAACTAATGGGACATATGTGAAACTATTGGGGCGTCTGTGAAACTACTGGGACATGTGTGAAACTACTGGGCCATCTGTAATACTACTGGGACATCTGTTAAACTATTGGGACATCTGTGAAACTATGGGGACATCTGTGAAACTAATGGGACATCTGTGAAACTATTGGGAGATCTGTGAAACTATGGGGACATCTGGGAAACTAATGGGACATATGTGAAACTATTGGGGCGTCTGTGAAACTACTGGGACATGTGTGAAACTAGTGGCCCATCTGTAATACTACTGGGACATATGTGAAACTATTGGGACATCTGTGAAACTATGGGGACATCTCTTAACCTACTGGGATATCTGTAAAACTACTGGGACATCTGTGAAACGATTGAGACATCTGTGAAACTATGGGGACATCTGTTAACCTACTGGGCCATCTGTGAAACTACTGGGACATCTGTTAAACTACTGTGACATCTGTTAAACTATTGGGACATCTGTGAAACTACTGGGACATCTGTAAAACTACTGGGACATATGTGAACCTATTGGGACATCTGTTAAACTATTGGGACATCTGTGAAACTATTGGGACATCTGTAAAACAACTGGGACATCTGTTAAACTATTGGGACATCTGTTAAACTCCTGGGACATCTGTGAAACTGTTGGGACATGGGTGAAACTATTGGGACATCTGTTAAACTATTGGGACATCTGTGAAACTACTGGTACATCTGTGAAACTATTGGGACATCTGTGAAACTACTGCGACATCTGTTAAACTACTGGGACATCTGTTAAACTATTGGGACATCTGTGAAACTACTGGGACATCTGTAAAACTACTGGGATATATGTGAACCTTTTGGGACATCTGTGAAACTATTGGGACATCTGTGAAACTATTGGGACATCTGTGAAACTTTGGGGACATCTGTGAAACTAATGGGACATATGTGAAACTATTGGGGCATCTGTGAAACTACTGAGACATGTGTGAAATTACTGGGACATCTGTAAAACTACTGGGACATCTGTTAAACTATTGGGACATCTGTGAAACTATGGGGACATCTGTGAAACTAATGGGACATGTGTGAAACTATTGGGACATCTGTGAAACTACTAGTACATCTGTGAAACTATTGGGACATCTGTGAAACTATTGGGACATCTGTGAAACTACTGGTACATCTGTGAAACTATGGGGACATCTGTGAAACTATTGGGACATCTGGGAAACTATTGGGACATCTGTGAAACTATGGGGACATCTGTGAAACTACTGGGACATCTGTTAAACTATTGGGACATCTGTGAAACTATGGGGGACATCTGTTAACCTACTGGGATATCTGTAAAACTACTCGGACATTTGTGAAACGATTGGGACATCTGTGAAACTATGGGGACATCTGTGAAACTACTGGGACATCCGTTAAACTACTGGGACATCTGTGAAACTATTGGGACATCTGTCAAACAACTGGGACATCTGTTAAACTATTGGGACATCTGTTAAACTCCTGGGACATCTGTGAAACTATTGGGACATGGGTGAAACTATGGGGACATCTGTGAAACTATGGGGACATCTGGGAAACTAATGGGACATATGTGAAACTATTGGGGCGTCTGTGAAACTACTGGGACATGTGTGAAACTACTGGGCCATCTGTAATACTACTGGGACATCTGTTAAACTATTGGGACATCTGTGAAACTATGGGGACATCTGTGAAACTAATGGGACATCTGTGAAACTATTGGGAGATCTGTGAAACTATGGGGACATCTGGGAAACTAATGGGACATATGTGAAACTATTGGGGCGTCTGTGAAACTACTGGGACATGTGTGAAACTAGTGGCCCATCTGTAATACTACTGGGACATATGTGAAACTATTGGGACATCTGTGAAACTATGGGGACATCTCTTAACCTACTGGGATATCTGTAAAACTACTGGGACATCTGTGAAACGATTGAGACATCTGTGAAACTATGGGGACATCTGTTAACCTACTGGGCCATCTGTGAAACTATTGGGACATCTGTGAAACTACTGGGACATCTGTAAAACTACTGGGACATATGTGAACCCATTGGGACATCTGTGAAACTATTGGGACATCTGTGAAACAACTGGGACATCTGTTAAACTATTGGGACATCTGTTAAACTCCTGGGACATCTGTGAAACTATGGGGACATCTGTGAAACTATTGGGACATCTGTGAAACTACTGGTACATCTGTGAAACTATGGGGACATCTGTGAAACTATTGGGACATCTGGGAAACTATTGGGACATCTGTGAAACTATGGGGACATCTGTGAAACTAATGTGATATCTGTGAAACTAATGTGATATCTGTGAAACTACTGGGACATCTGTAAAACTACTGGGACATATGTGAACCTATTGGGACATCTGTGAAACTATGGGGACATCTGTTAACCTACTGGGACATCTGTGAAACTACTGGGACATCTGTTAAACTACTGGGACATCTATTAAACTATTGGGACATCTGTGAAACTATTGGGGACATCTGTTAACCTACTGGGATATCTGTAAAACTACTGGGACATTTGTGAAACGATTGGGACATCTGTGAAACTATGGGGACATCTGTTAACCTTCTGGGACATCTGTGAAACTACTGGGACATCCGTTAAACTACTGGGACATCTGTGAAACTATTGGGACATCTGTCAAACAACTGGGACATCTGTTAAACTATTGGGACATCTGTTAAACTCCTGGGACATCTGTGAAACTATTGGGACATGGGTGAAACTATGGGGACATCTGTGAAACTATGGGGACATCTGGGAAACTAATGGGACATATGTGAAACTATTGGGACGTCTGTGAAACTACTGGGACATGTGTGAAACTACTGGGCCATCTGTAATACTACTGGGACATCTGTTAAACTTTTGGGACATCTGTGAAACTATGGGGAGATCTGTGAAACTAATGGGACATATGTGAAACTAATGGGACATCTGTGAAACTACTGGTACATCTGTGAAACTATCGGGACATCTTTTAACCTACTGGGATGTCTGTAAAACTTCTGGGACATCTGTGAAACTATTGGGACATCTGTGAAACTATTGGGACATCTGTGAAACTATTGGGACATCTGTGAAACTAATGGGACATATGTGAAACTATTGGGACATCTGTGAAACTATCTGGACATCTGTTAACCTACTGGGATATCTGTAAAACTACTGGGACATCTGTGAAACGATTGGGACATCTGTGAAACTATGGGGACATCTGTTAACCTACTGGGACATCTGTGAAACTACTGGGACATCTGTTAAACTACTGGGACATCTGTTAAGCTATTGGGACATCTGTGAAACTACTGGGACATCTGTAAAACTACTGGGACATATGTGAACCTATTGGGACATCTGTGAAACTATTGGGACATCTGTGAAACTATTGGGACATCTGTGAAACAACTGGGACATCTGTAAAACTATTGGGACATCTGTTAAACTCCTGGGACATCTGTGAAACTATGGGGACATCTGTGAAACTAATGGGACATCTGTGAAACTATTGGGAGATCTGTGAAACTATGGGGACATCTGGGAAACTAATGGGACATCTGTGAAACTAATGGGACATATGTGAAACTATTGGGACATCTGTGAAACTATCTGGACATCTGTTAACCTACTGGGATATCTGTAAAACTACTGGGACATCTGTGAAACCATTGGGACATCTGTGAAACTATGGGGACATCTGTTAACCTACTGGGACATCTGTGAAACTACTGGGACATCTGTTAAACTACTGGGACATCTGTTAAGCTATTGGGACATCTGTGAAACTACTGGGACATCTGTAAAACTACTGGGACATATGTGAACCTATTGGGACATCTGTGAAACTATTGGGACATCTGTGAAACTATTGGGACATCTGTGAAACAACTGGGCCATCTGTAAAACTATTGGGACATCTGTTAAACTCCTGGGACATCTGTGAAACTATGGGGACATCTGTGAAACTAATGGGACATCTGTGAAACTATTGGGAGATCTGTGAAACTATGGGGACATCTGGGAAACTAATGGGACATATGTGAAACTATTGGGGCGTCTGTGAAACTACTGGGACATGTGTGAAACTACTGGGCCATCTGTAATACTACTGGGACATCTGTTAAACTATTGGGACATCTGTGAAACTATGGGGACATCTGTGAAACTAATGGGACATCTGTGAAACTATTGGGAGATCTGTGAAACTATGGGGACATCTGGGAAACTAATGGGACATATGTGAAACTATTGGGGCGTCTGTGAAACTACTGGGACATGTGTGAAACTAGTGGCCCATCTGTAATACTACTGGGACATATGTGAAACTATTGGGACATCTGTGAAACTATGGGGACATCTCTTAACCTACTGGGATATCTGTAAAACTACTGGGACATCTGTGAAACGATTGAGACATCTGTGAAACTATGGGGACATCTGTTAACCTACTGGGCCATCTGTGAAACTACTGGGACATCTGTTAAACTACTGTGACATCTGTTAAACTATTGGGACATCTGTGAAACTACTGGGACATCTGTAAAACTACTGGGACATATGTGAACCTATTGGGACATCTGTTAAACTATTGGGACATCTGTGAAACTATTGGGACATCTGTAAAACAACTGGGACATCTGTTAAACTATTGGGACATCTGTTAAACTCCTGGGACATCTGTGAAACTGTTGGGACATGGGTGAAACTATTGGGACATCTGTTAAACTATTGGGACATCTGTGAAACTACTGGTACATCTGTGAAACTATTGGGACATCTGTGAAACTACTGCGACATCTGTTAAACTACTGGGACATCTGTTAAACTATTGGGACATCTGTGAAACTACTGGGACATCTGTAAAACTACTGGGATATATGTGAACCTTTTGGGACATCTGTGAAACTATTGGGACATCTGTGAAACTATTGGGACATCTGTGAAACTTTGGGGACATCTGTGAAACTAATGGGACATATGTGAAACTATTGGGGCATCTGTGAAACTACTGAGACATGTGTGAAATTACTGGGACATCTGTAAAACTACTGGGACATCTGTTAAACTATTGGGACATCTGTGAAACTATGGGGACATCTGTTAACCTACTGGGATATCTGTAAAACTACTGGGACATCTGTGAAACTATTGGGACATGGGTGAAACTATTGGGACATCTGTTAAACTATTGGGACATCTGTGAAACTATTGGTACATCTGTGAAACTATTGGGACATCTGTGAAACTATGGGGACATCTATGAAACTAATGGGACATATGTAAAACTATTGGGGCGTCTGTGAAACTACTGGGACATGTGTGAAACTACTGGGACATCTGTAAAACTACTGGGACATCTGTTAAACTATTGGGACATCTGTGAAACTATGGGGACATCTGTGAAACTAATGGGACATCTGTGAAACTATTGGGAGATCTGTGAAACTATGGGGACATCTGGGAAACTAATGGGACATATGTGAAACTATTGGGGCGTCTGTGAAACTACTGGGACATGTGTGAAACTACTGGGCCATCTGTAATACTACTGGGACATCTGTTAAACTATTGGGACATCTGTGAAACTATGGGGACATCTGTGAAACTAATGGGACATCTGTGAAACTATTGGGAGATCTGTGAAACTATGGGGACATCTGGGAAACTAATGGGACATATGTGAAACTATTGGGGCGTCTGTGAAACTACTGGGACATGTGTGAAACTAGTGGCCCATCTGTAATACTACTGGGACATATGTGAAACTATTGGGACATCTGTGAAACTATGGGGACATCTCTTAACCTACTGGGATATCTGTAAAACTACTGGGACATCTGTGAAACGATTGAGACATCTGTGAAACTATGGGGACATCTGTTAACCTACTGGGCCATCTGTGAAACTACTGGGACATCTGTTAAACTACTGTGACATCTGTTAAACTATTGGGACATCTGTGAAACTACTGGGACATCTGTAAAACTACTGGGACATATGTGAACCTATTGGGACATCTGTTAAACTATTGGGACATCTGTGAAACTATTGGGACATCTGTAAAACAACTGGGACATCTGTTAAACTATTGGGACATCTGTTAAACTCCTGGGACATCTGTGAAACTGTTGGGACATGGGTGAAACTATTGGGACATCTGTTAAACTATTGGGACATCTGTGAAACTACTGGTACAT
This sequence comes from Petromyzon marinus, assembly GCF_048934315.1. Classification (NCBI taxonomy): domain Eukaryota; kingdom Metazoa; phylum Chordata; class Hyperoartia; order Petromyzontiformes; family Petromyzontidae; genus Petromyzon; species Petromyzon marinus. Next base: position 57,913 of record NW_027423241.1, read on the forward strand.
CTGTGAAACTATTGGGACATCTGTGAAACTTCTGCGACATCTGTTAAACTACTGGGACATCTGTTAAACTATTGGGACATCTGTGAAACTACTGGGACATCTGTAAAACTACTGGGATATATGTGAACCTTTTGGGACATCTGTGAAACTATTGGGACATCTGTGAAACTATTGGGACATCTGTGAAACTTTGGGGACATCTGTGAAACTAATGGGACATATGTGAAACTATTGGGGCATCTGTGAAACTACTGAGACATGTGTGAAATTACTGGGACATCTGTAAAACTACTGGGACATCTGTTAAACTATTGGGACATCTGTGAAACTATGGGGACATCTGTGAAACTAATGGGACATGTGTGAAACTATTGGGACATCTGTGAAACTACTAGTACATCTGTGAAACTATTGGGACATCTGTGAAACTATTGGGACATCTGTGAAACTACTGGTACATCTGTGAAACTATGGGGACATCTGTGAAACTATTGGGACATCTGGGAAACTATTGGGACATCTGTGAAACTATGGGGACATCTGTGAAACTACTGGGACATCTGTTAAACTATTGGGACATCTGTGAAACTATGGGGGACATCTGTTAACCTACTGGGATATCTGTAAAACTACTCGGACATTTGTGAAACGATTGGGACATCTGTGAAACTATGGGGACATCTGTGAAACTACTGGGACATCCGTTAAACTACTGGGACATCTGTGAAACTATTGGGACATCTGTCAAACAACTGGGACATCTGTTAAACTATTGGGACATCTGTTAAACTCCTGGGACATCTGTGAAACTATTGGGACATGGGTGAAACTATGGGGACATCTGTGAAACTATGGGGACATCTGGGAAACTAATGGGACATATGTGAAACTATTGGGGCGTCTGTGAAACTACTGGGACATGTGTGAAACTACTGGGCCATCTGTAATACTACTGGGACATCTGTTAAACTATTGGGACATCTGTGAAACTATGGGGACATCTGTGAAACTAATGGGACATCTGTGAAACTATTGGGAGATCTGTGAAACTATGGGGACATCTGGGAAACTAATGGGACATATGTGAAACTATTGGGGCGTCTGTGAAACTACTGGGACATGTGTGAAACTAGTGGCCCATCTGTAATACTACTGGGACATATGTGAAACTATTGGGACATCTGTGAAACTATGGGGACATCTCTTAACCTACTGGGATATCTGTAAAACTACTGGGACATCTGTGAAACGATTGAGACATCTGTGAAACTATGGGGACATCTGTTAACCTACTGGGCCATCTGTGAAACTATTGGGACATCTGTGAAACTACTGGGACATCTGTAAAACTACTGGGACATATGTGAACCCATTGGGACATCTGTGAAACTATTGGGACATCTGTGAAACAACTGGGACATCTGTTAAACTATTGGGACATCTGTTAAACTCCTGGGACATCTGTGAAACTATGGGGACATCTGTGAAACTATTGGGACATCTGTGAAACTACTGGTACATCTGTGAAACTATGGGGACATCTGTGAAACTATTGGGACATCTGGGAAACTATTGGGACATCTGTGAAACTATGGGGACATCTGTGAAACTAATGTGATATCTGTGAAACTAATGTGATATCTGTGAAACTACTGGGACATCTGTAAAACTACTGGGACATATGTGAACCTATTGGGACATCTGTGAAACTATGGGGACATCTGTTAACCTACTGGGACATCTGTGAAACTACTGGGACATCTGTTAAACTACTGGGACATCTATTAAACTATTGGGACATCTGTGAAACTATTGGGGACATCTGTTAACCTACTGGGATATCTGTAAAACTACTGGGACATTTGTGAAACGATTGGGACATCTGTGAAACTATGGGGACATCTGTTAACCTTCTGGGACATCTGTGAAACTACTGGGACATCCGTTAAACTACTGGGACATCTGTGAAACTATTGGGACATCTGTCAAACAACTGGGACATCTGTTAAACTATTGGGACATCTGTTAAACTCCTGGGACATCTGTGAAACTATTGGGACATGGGTGAAACTATGGGGACATCTGTGAAACTATGGGGACATCTGGGAAACTAATGGGACATATGTGAAACTATTGGGGCGTCTGTGAAACTACTGGGACATGTGTGAAACTACTGGGCCATCTGTAATACTACTGGGACATCTGTTAAACTTTTGGGACATCTGTGAAACTATGGGGAGATCTGTGAAACTAATGGGACATATGTGAAACTAATGGGACATCTGTGAAACTACTGGTACATCTGTGAAACTATCGGGACATCTTTTAACCTACTGGGATGTCTGTAAAACTTCTGGGACATCTGTGAAACTATTGGGACATCTGTGAAACTATTGGGACATCTGTGAAACTATTGGGACATCTGTGAAACTAATGGGACATATGTGAAACTATTGGGACATCTGTGAAACTATCTGGACATCTGTTAACCTACTGGGATATCTGTAAAACTACTGGGACATCTGTGAAACGATTGGGACATCTGTGAAACTATGGGGACATCTGTTAACCTACTGGGACATCTGTGAAACTACTGGGACATCTGTTAAACTACTGGGACATCTGTTAAGCTATTGGGACATCTGTGAAACTACTGGGACATCTGTAAAACTACTGGGACATATGTGAACCTATTGGGACATCTGTGAAACTATTGGGACATCTGTGAAACTATTGGGACATCTGTGAAACAACTGGGACATCTGTAAAACTATTGGGACATCTGTTAAACTCCTGGGACATCTGTGAAACTATGGGGACATCTGTGAAACTAATGGGACATCTGTGAAACTATTGGGAGATCTGTGAAACTATGGGGACATCTGGGAAACTAATGGGACATCTGTGAAACTAATGGGACATATGTGAAACTATTGGGACATCTGTGAAACTATCTGGACATCTGTTAACCTACTGGGATATCTGTAAAACTACTGGGACATCTGTGAAACGATTGGGACATCTGTGAAACTATGGGGACATCTGTTAACCTACTGGGACATCTGTGAAACTACTGGGACATCTGTTAAACTACTGGGACATCTGTTAAGCTATTGGGACATCTGTGAAACTACTGGGACATCTGTAAAACTACTGGGACATATGTGAACCTATTGGGACATCTGTGAAACTATTGGGACATCTGTGAAACTATTGGGACATCTGTGAAACAACTGGGCCATCTGTAAAACTATTGGGACATCTGTTAAACTCCTGGGACATCTGTGAAACTATGGGGACATCTGTGAAACTAATGGGACATCTGTGAAACTATTGGGAGATCTGTGAAACTATGGGGACATCTGGGAAACTAATGGGACATATGTGAAACTATTGGGGCGTCTGTGAAACTACTGGGACATGTGTGAAACTACTGGGCCATCTGTAATACTACTGGGACATCTGTTAAACTCTTGGGACATCTGTGAAACTATGGGGACATCTGTGAAACTAATGGGACATCTGTGAAACTATTGGGAGATCTGTGAAACTATGGGGACATCTGGGAAACTAATGGGACATATGTGAAACTATTGGGGCGTCTGTGAAACTACTGGGCCATCTGTAATACTACTGGGACATATGTGAAACTATTGGGACATCTGTGAAACTATGGGGACATCTCTTAACCTACTGGGATATCTGTAAAACTACTGGGACATCTGTGAAACGATTGAGACATCTGTGAAACTATGGGGACATCTGTTAACCTACTGGGCCATCTGTGAAACTACTGGGACATCTGTTAAACTACTGGGACATCTGTTAAACTATTGGTACATCTGTGAAACTACTGGGACATCTGTAAAACTACTGGGACATATGTGAACCTATTGGGACATCTGTTAAACTATTGGGACATCTGTGAAACTATTGGGACATCTGTAAAACAACTGGGACATCTGTTAAACTATTGGGACATCTGTTAAACTCCTGGGACATCTGTGAAACTGTTGGGACATGGGTGAAACTATTGGGACATCTGTTAAACTATTGGGACATCTGTGAAACTACTGGTACATCTGTGAAACTATTGGGACATCTGTGAAACTACTGCGACATCTGTTAAACTACTGGGACATCTGTTAAACTATTGGGACATCTGTGAAACTACTGGGACATCTGTAAAACTACTGGGACATATGTGAACCTATTGGGACATCTGTGAAACTATTGGGACATCTGTGAAACTATTGGGACATCTGGGAAACAACTGGGACATCTGTTAAACTATTGGGACATCTGTGAAACTACTGGGACATCTGTTAAACTACTGGGACATCTGTGAAACTATGGGGAGATCTGTGAAACTACTGGGACATCTGTAAAACTACTGGGACATATGTGAACCCATTGGGACATCTGTGAAACTATTGGGACATCTGTGAAACAACTGGGACATCTGTTAAACTACTGGTACATCTGTGAAACTATGGGGACATCTGTGAAACTAATGTGATATCTGTGAAACTAATGTGATATCTGTGAAACTACTGGGACATCTGTAAAACTACTGGGACATATGTGAACCTATTGGGACATCTGTGAAACTATGGGGACATCTGTTAACCTACTGGGACATCTGTGAAACTACTGGGACATCTGTTAAACTACTGGGACATCTATTAAACTACTGGGACATCTGTAAAACTACTGGGACATATGTGAACCTATTGGGACATCTGTGAAACTATGGGGACATCTGTTAACCTACTGGGACATCTGTGAAACTATTGGGACATCTGTCAAACAACTGGGACATCTGTTAAACTATTGGGACATCTGTTAAACTCCTGGGACATCTGTGAAACTATTGGGACATGGGTGAAACTATGGGGACATCTGTGAAACTATGGGGACATCTGGGAAACTAATGGGACATATGTGAAACTATTGGGGCGTCTGTGAAACTACTGGGACATGTGTGAAACTACTGGGCCATCTGTAATACTACTGGGACATCTGTTAAACTATTGGGACATCTGTGAAACTATGGGGAGATCTGTGAAACTAATGTTACATATGTGAAACTAATGGGACATCTGTGAAACTACTGGTACATCTGTGAAACTATCGGGACATCTTTTAACCTACTGGGATGTCTGTAAAACTTCTGGGACATCTGTGAAACTATTGGGACATCTGTGAAACTATTGGGACATCTGTGAAACTATTGGGACATCTGTGAAACTAATGGGACATATGTGAAACTATTGGAACATCTGTGAAACTATCTGGACATCTGTTAACCTACTGGGATATCTGTAAAACTACTGGGACATCTGTGAAACGATTGGGACATCTGTGAAACTATGGGGACATCTGTTAACCTACTGGGACATCTGTGAAACTACTGGGACATCTGTTAAACTACTGGGACATCTGTTAAGCTATTGGGACATCTGTGAAACTACTGGGACATCTGTAAAACTACTGGGACATATGTGAACCTATTGGGACATCTGTGAAACTATTGGGACATCTGTGAAACTATTGGGACATCTGTGAAACAACTGGGACATCTGTTAAACTATTGGGACATCTGTGAAACGATTGAGACATCTGTGAAACTATGGGGACATCTGTTAACCTACTGGGACATCTGTGAAACTACTGGGACATCTGTTAAACTACTGGGACATCTGTTAAACTATTGGGACATCTGTGAAACTACTGGGACATCTGTAAAACTACTGGGACATATGTGAACCTATTGGGACATCTGTGAAACTATTGGGACATCTGTGAAACTATTGGGACATCTGTGAAACAACTGGGACATCTGTTAAACTATTGGGACATCTGTTAAACTCCTGGGACATCTGTGAAACTATGGGGACATCTGTGAAACTAATGGGACATCTGTGAAACTATTGGGAGATCTGTGAAACTATGGGGACATCTGGGAAACTAATGGGACATATGTGAAACTATTGGGGCGTCTGTGAAACTACTGGGACATGTGTGAAACTACTGGGCCATCTATAATACTACTGGGACATCTGTTAAACTCTTGGGACATCTGTGAAACTATGGGGACATCTGTGAAACTAATGGGACATCTGTGAAACTATTGGGAGATCTGTGAAACTATGGGGACATCTGGGAAACTAATGGGACATATGTGAAACTATTGGGGCGTCTGTGAAACTACTGGGCCATCTGTAATACTACTGGGACATATGTGAAACTATTGGGACATCTGTGAAACTATGGGGACATCTCTTAACCTACTGGGATATCTGTAAAACTACTGGGACATCTGTGAAACGATTGAGACATCTGTGAAACTATGGGGACATCTGTTAACCTACTGGGCCATCTGTGAAACTACTGGGACATCTGTTAAACTACTGGGACATCTGTTAAACTATTGGGACATCTGTGAAACTACTGGGACATCTGTAAAACTACTGGGACATATGTGAACCTATTGGGACATCTGTTAAACTATTGGGACATCTGTGAAACTATTGGGACATCTGTAAAACAACTGGGACATCTGTTAAACTATTGGGACATCTGTTAAACTCCTGGGACATCTGTGAAACTGTTGGGACATGGGTGAAACTATTGGGACATCTGTTAAACTATTGGGACATCTGTGAAACTACTGGTACATCTGTGAAACTATTGGGACATCTGTGAAACTACTGCAACATCTGTTAAACTACTGGGACATCTGTTAAACTATTGGGACATCTGTGAAACTATTGGGACATCTGTGAAACTACTAGTACATCTGTGAAACTATTGGGACATCTGTGAAACTATTGGGACATCTTTGAAACTACTGGTACATCTGTGAAACTATGGGGACATCTGTGAAACTATTGGGACATCTGGGAAACTATTGGGACATCTGTGAAACTATGGGGACATCTGTGAAACTACTGGGACATCTGTTAAACTATTGGGACATCTGTGAAACTATGGGGGACATCTGTTAACCTACTGGGATATCTGTAAAACTACTCGGACATTTGTGAAACGATTGGGACATCTGTGAAACTATGGGGACATCTGTGAAACTACTGGGACATCCGTTAAACTACTGGGACATCTGTGAAACTATTGGGACATCTGTCAAACAACTGGGACATCTGTTAAACTATTGGGACATCTGTTAAACTCCTGGGACATCTGTGAAACTATTGGGACATGGGTGAAACTATGGGGACATCTGTGAAACTATGGGGACATCTGGGAAACTAATGGGACATATGTGAAACTATTGGGGCGTCTGTGAAACTACTGGGACATCTGTAATACTACTGGGACATCTGTTAAACTATTGGGACATCTGTGAAACTATGGGGAGATCTGTGAAACTAATGGGACATATGTGAAACTATTGGGACATCTGTGAAACTACTGGTACATCTGTGAAACTATCGGGACATCTTTTAACCTACTGGGATGTCTGTAAAACTTCTGGGACATCTGTGAAACTATTGGGACATCTGTGAAACTATTGGGACATCTGTGAAAGTACTGGTACATCTGTTAAACTATTGGGACATCTGTGAAACTATGGGGACATCTGTGAAACAAATGGGACATAGGTGAAACTATTGGGACATCTGTGAAACTATTGGGACATCTGTGAAACTATTGGGACATCTGTGAAACTAATGGGACATATGTGAAACTATTGGGACATCTGTGAAACTATGGGGACATCTGTTAACCTACTGGGATATCTGTAAAACTACTGGGACATCTGTGAAACTATTGGGACATGGGTGAAACTATTGGGACATCTGTTAAACTATTGGGACATCTGTGAAACTATTGGTACATCTGTGAAACTATTGGGACATCTGTGAAACTATGGGGACATCTATGAAACTAATGGGACATATGTAAAACTATTGGGGCATCTGTGAAACTACTGGGACATGTGTGAAACTACTGGGACATCTGTAAAACTACTGGGACATCTGTTAAACTATTGGGACATCTGTGAAACTATGGGGACATCTGTGAAACTAATGGGACATCTGTGAAACTATTGGGAGATCTGTGAAACTATGGGGACATCTGGGAAACTAATGGGACATATGTGAAACTATTGGGGCGTCTGTGAAACTACTGGGACATGTGTGAAACTACTGGGCCATCTGTAATACTACTGGGACATCTGTTAAACTATTGGGACATCTGTGAAACTATGGGGACATCTGTGAAACTAATGGGACATCTGTGAAACTATTGGGAGATCTGTGAAACTATGGGGACATCTGGGAAACTAATGGGACATATGTGAAACTATTGGGGCGTCTGTGAAACTACTGGGACATGTGTGAAACTAGTGGCCCATCTGTAATACTACTGGGACATATGTGAAACTATTGGGACATCTGTGAAACTATGGGGACATCTCTTAACCTACTGGGATATCTGTAAAACTACTGGGACATCTGTGAAACGATTGAGACATCTGTGAAACTATGGGGACATCTGTTAACCTACTGGGCCATCTGTGAAACTACTGGGACATCTGTTAAACTACTGTGACATCTGTTAAACTATTGGGACATCTGTGAAACTACTGGGACATCTGTAAAACTACTGGGACATATGTGAACCTATTGGGACATCTGTTAAACTATTGGGACATCTGTGAAACTATTGGGACATCTGTAAAACAACTGGGACATCTGTTAAACTATTTGGACATCTGTTAAACTCCTGGGACATCTGTGAAACTGTTGGGACATGGGTGAAACTATTGGGACATCTGTTAAACTATTGGGACATCTGTGAAACTACTGGTACATCTGTGAAACTATTGGGACATCTGTGAAACTACTGCAACATCTGTTAAACTACTGGGACATCTGTTAAACTATTGGGACATCTGTGAAACTATTGGGACATCTGTGAAACTACTAGTACATCTGTGAAACTATTGGGACATCTGTGAAACTATTGGGACATCTTTGAAACTACTGGTACATCTGTGAAACTATGGGGACATCTGTGAAACTATTGGGACATCTGGGAAACTATTGGGACATCTGTGAAACTATGGGGACATCTGTGAAACTACTGGGACATCTGTTAAACTATTGGGACATCTGTGAAACTATGGGGGACATCTGTTAACCTACTGGGATATCTGTAAAACTACTCGGACATTTGTGAAACGATTGGGACATCTGTGAAACTATGGGGACATCTGTGAAACTACTGGGACATCCGTTAAACTACTGGGACATCTGTGAAACTATTGGGACATCTGTCAAACAACTGGGACATCTGTTAAACTATTGGGACATCTGTTAAACTCCTGGGACATCTGTGAAACTATTGGGACATGGGTGAAACTATGGGGACATCTGTGAAACTATGGGGACATCTGGGAAACTAATGGGACATATGTGAAACTATTGGGGCGTCTGTGAAACTACTGGGACATCTGTAATACTACTGGGACATCTGTTAAACTATTGGGACATCTGTGAAACTATGGGGAGATCTGTGAAACTAATGGGACATATGTGAAACTATTGGGACATCTGTGAAACTACTGGTACATCTGTGAAACTATCGGGACATCTTTTAACCTACTGGGATGTCTGTAAAACTTCTGGGACATCTGTGAAACTATTGGGACATCTGTGAAACTATTGGGACATCTGTGAAAGTACTGGTACATCTGTTAAACTATTGGGACATCTGTGAAACTATGGGGACATCTGTGAAACAAATGGGACATAGGTGAAACTATTGGGACATCTGTGAAACTATTGGGACATCTGTGAAACTATTGGGACATCTGTGAAACTAATGGGACATATGTGAAACTATTGGGACATCTGTGAAACTATGGGGACATCTGTTAACCTACTGGGATATCTGTAAAACTACTGGGACATCTGTGAAACTATTGGGACATGGGTGAAACTATTGGGACATCTGTTAAACTATTGGGACATCTGTGAAACTATTGGTACATCTGTGAAACTATTGGGACATCTGTGAAACTATGGGGACATCTATGAAACTAATGGGACATATGTAAAACTATTGGGGCATCTGTGAAACTACTGGGACATGTGTGAAACTACTGGGACATCTGTAAAACTACTGGGACATCTGTTAAACTATTGGGACATCTGTGAAACTATGGGGACATCTGTGAAACTAATGGGACATCTGTGAAACTATTGGGAGATCTGTGAAACTATGGGGACATCTGGGAAACTAATGGGACATATGTGAAACTATTGGGGCGTCTGTGAAACTACTGGGACATGTGTGAAACTACTGGGCCATCTGTAATACTACTGGGACATCTGTTAAACTATTGGGACATCTGTGAAACTATGGGGACATCTGTGAAACTAATGGGACATCTGTGAAACTATTGGGAGATCTGTGAAACTATGGGGACATCTGGGAAACTAATGGGACATATGTGAAACTATTGGGGCGTCTGTGAAACTACTGGGACATGTGTGAAACTAGTGGCCCATCTGTAATACTACTGGGACATATGTGAAACTATTGGGACATCTGTGAAACTATGGGGACATCTCTTAACCTACTGGGATATCTGTAAAACTACTGGGACATCTGTGAAACGATTGAGACATCTGTGAAACTATGGGGACATCTGTTAACCTACTGGGCCATCTGTGAAACTACTGGGACATCTGTTAAACTACTGTGACATCTGTTAAACTATTGGGACATCTGTGAAACTACTGGGACATCTGTAAAACTACTGGGACATATGTGAACCTATTGGGACATCTGTTAAACTATTGGGACATCTGTGAAACTATTGGGACATCTGTAAAACAACTGGGACATCTGTTAAACTATTTGGACATCTGTTAAACTCCTGGGACATCTGTGAAACTGTTGGGACATGGGTGAAACTATTGGGACATCTGTTAAACTATTGGGACATCTGTGAAACTACTGGTACATCTGTGAAACTATTGGGACATCTGTGAAACTACTGCGACATCTGTTAAACTACTGGGACATCTGTTAAACTATTGGGACATCTGTGAAACTACTGGGACATCTGTAAAACTACTGGGATATATGTGAACCTTTTGGGACATCTGTGAAACTATTGGGACATCTGTGAAACTATTGGGACATCTGTGAAACTTTGGGGACATCTGTGAAACTAATGGGACATATGTGAAACTATTGGGGCATCTGTGAAACTACTGAGACATGTGTGAAATTACTGGGACATCTGTAAAACTACTGGGACATCTGTTAAACTATTGGGACATCTGTGAAACTATGGGGACATCTGTGAAACTAATGGGACATGTGTGAAACTATTGGGACATCTGTGAAACTACTAGTACATCTGTGAAACTATTGGGACATCTGTGAAACTATTGGGACATCTGTGAAACTACTGGTACATCTGTGAAACTATGGGGACATCTGTGAAACTATTGGGACATCTGGGAAACTATTGGGACATCTGTGAAACTATGGGGACATCTGTTAAACTACTGGGACATCTGTTAAACTATTGGTACATCTGTGAAACTATGGGGGACATCTGTTAACCTACTGGGATATCTGTAAAACTACTCGGACATTTGTGAAACGATTGGGACATCTGTGAAACTATGGGGACATCTGTGAAACTACTGGGACATCCGTTAAACTACTGGGACATCTGTGAAACTATTGGGACATCTGTCAAACAACTGGGACATCTGTTAAACTATTGGGACATCTGTTAAACTCCTGGGACATCTGTGAAACTATTGGGACATGGGTGAAACTATGGGGACATCTGTGACACTATGGGGACATCTGGGAAACTAATGGGACATATGTGAAACTATTGGGGCGTCTGTGAAACTACTGGAACATCTGTAATACTACTGGGACATCTGTTAAACTATTGGGACATCTGTGAAACTATGGGGAGATCTGTGAAACTAATGGGACATATGTGAAACTATTGGGACATCTGTGAAACTACTGGTACATCTGTGAAACTATCGGGACATCTTTTAACCTACTGGGATGTCTGTAAAACTTCTGGGACATCTGTGAAACTATTGGGACATCTGTGAAACTATTGGGACATCTGTGAAAGTACTGGTACATCTGTTAAACTATTGGGACATCTGTGAAACTATGGGGACATCTGTGAAACAAATGGGACATAGGTGAAACTATTGGGACATCTGTGAAACTATTGGGACATCTGTGAAACTATTGGGACATCTGTGAAACTAATGGGACATATGTGAAACTATTGGGACATCTGTGAAACTATGGGGACATCTGTTAACCTACTGGGATATCTGTAAAACTACTGGGACATCTGTGAAACTATTGGGACATGGGTGAAACTATTGGGACATCTGTTAAACTATTGGGACATCTGTGAAACTATTGGTACATCTGTGAAACTATTGGGACATCTGTGAAACTATGGGGACATCTATGAAACTAATGGGACATATGTAAAACTATTGGGGCGTCTGTGAAACTACTGGGACATGTGTGAAACTACTGGGACATCTGTAAAACTACTGGGACATCTGTTAAACTATTGGGACATCTGTGAAACTATGGGGACATCTGTGAAACTAATGGGACATCTGTGAAACTATTGGGAGATCTGTGAAACTATGGGGACATCTGGGAAACTAATGGGACATATGTGAAACTATTGGGGCGTCTGTGAAACTACTGGGACATGTGTGAAACTACTGGGCCATCTGTAATACTACTGGGACATCTGTTAAACTATTGGGACATCTGTGAAACTATGGGGACATCTGTGAAACTAATGGGACATCTGTGAAACTATTGGGAGATCTGTGAAACTATGGGGATATCTGGGAAACTAATGGGACATATGTGAAACTATTGGGGCGTCTGTGAAACTACTGGGACATGTGTGAAACTAGTGGCCCATCTGTAATACTACTGGGACATATGTGAAACTATTGGGACATCTGTGAAACTATGGGGACATCTCTTAACCTACTGGGATATCTGTAAAACTACTGGGACATCTGTGAAACGATTGAGACATCTGTGAAACTATGGGGACATCTGTTAACCTACTGGGCCATCTGTGAAACTACTGGGACATCTGTTAAACTACTGGGACATCTGTTAAACTATTGGGACATCTGTGAAACTACTGGGACATCTGTAAAACTACTGGGACATATGTGAATCTATTGGGACATCTGTTAAACTATTGGGACATCTGTGAAACTATTGGGACATCTGTAAAACAACTGGGACATCTGTTAAACTATTGGGACATCTGTTAAACTCCTGGGACATCTGTGAAACTGTTGGGACATGGGTGAAACTATTGGGACATCTGTTAAACTATTGGGACATCTGTGAAACTACTGGTACATCTGTGAAACTATTGGGACATCTGTGAAACTATTGGGACATCTGTGAAACTATTGGTACATCTGTGAAACTATTGGGACATCTGTGAAACTATGGGGACATCTATGAAACTAATGGGACATATGTAAAACTATTGGGGCGTCTGTGAAACTACTGGGACATGTGTGAAACTACTGGGACATCTGTAAAACTACTGGGACATCTGTTAAACTATTGGGACATCTGTGAAACTATGGGGACATCTGTGAAACTAATGGGACATCTGTGAAACTATTGGGAGATCTGTGAAACTATGGGGACATCTGGGAAACTAATGGGACATATCTGAAACTATTGGGGCGTCTGTGAAACTACTGGGACATGTGTGAAACTACTGGGCCATCTGTAATACTACTGGGACATCTGTTAAACTATTGGGACATCTGTGAAACTATGGGGACATCTGTGAAACTAATGGGACATCTGTGAAACTATTGGGAGATCTGTGAAACTATGGGGACATCTGGGAAACTAATGGGACATATGTGAAACTATTGGGGCGTCTGTGAAACTACTGGGACATGTGTGAAACTAGTGGCCCATCTGTAATACTACTGGGACATCTGTGAAACTATGGGGACATCTCTTAACCTACTGGGATATCTGTAAAACTACTGGGACATCTGTGAAACGATTGAGACATCTGTGAAACTATGGGGACATCTGTTAACCTACTGGGCCATCTGTGAAACTACTGGGACATCTGTTAAACTACTGTGACATCTGTTAAACTATTGGGACATCTGTGAAACTACTGGGACATCTGTAAAACTACTGGGACATATGTGAACCTATTGGGACATCTGTTAAACTATTGGGACATCTGTGAAACTATTGGGACATCTGTAAAACAACTGGGACATCTGTTAAACTATTGGGACATCTGTTAAACTCCTGGGACATCTGTGAAACTGTTGGGACATGGGTGAAACTATTGGGACATCTGTTAAACTATTGGGACATCTGTGAAACTACTGGTACATCTGTGAAACTATTGGGACATCTGTGAAACTACTGCGACATCTGTTAAACTACTGGGACATCTGTTAAACTATTGGGACATCTGTGAAACTACTGGGACATCTGTAAAACTACTGGGATATATGTGAACCTTTTGGGACATCTGTGAAACTATTGGGACATCTGTGAAACTATTGGGACATCTGTGAAACTTTGGGGACATCTGTGAAACTAATGGGACATATGTGAAACTATTGGGGCATCTGTGAAACTACTGAGACATGTGTGAAATTACTGCGACATCTGTAAAACTACTGGGACATCTGTTAAACTATTGGGACATCTGTGAAACTATGGGGACATCTGTGAAACTAATGGGACATGTGTGAAACTATTGGGACATCTGTGAAACTACTAGTACATCTGTGAAACTATTGGGACATCTGTGAAACTATTGGGACATCTGTGAAACTACTGGTACATCTGTGAAACTATGGGGACATCTGTGAAACTATTGGGACATCTGGGAAACTATTGGGACATCTGTGAAACTATGGGGACATCTGTGAAACTACTGGGACATCTGTTAAACTATTGGGACATCTGTGAAACTATGGGGGACATCTGTTAACCTACTGGGATATCTGTAAAACTACTCGGACATTTGTGAAACGATTGGGACATCTGTGAAACTATGGGGACATCTGTGAAACTACTGGGACATCCGTTAAACTACTGGGACATCTGTGAAACTATTGGGACATCTGTCAAACAACTGGGACATCTGTTAAACTATTGGGACATCTGTTAAACTCCTGGGACATCTGTGAAACTATTGGGACATCTGTGAAACTATTGGGACATCTGTGAAACTTTGGGGACATCTGTGAAACTAATGGGACATGTGTGAAACTATTGGGGCATCTGTGAAACTACTGAGACATGTGTGAAATTACTGGGACATCTGTAAAACTACTGGGACATCTGTTAAACTATTGGGACATCTGTGAAACTATGGGGACATCTGTGAAACTAATGGGACATGTGTGAAACTATTGGGACATCTGTGAAACTACTAGTACATCTGTGAAACTAATGGGACATCTGTGAAACTATTGGAACATCTGTGAAACTACTGGTACATCTGTGAAACTATGGGGACATCTGTGAAACTATGGGGACATCTGTGAAACTACTGGGACATCCGTTAAACTACTGGGACATCTGTGAAACTATTGGGACATCTGTCAAACAACTGGGACATCTGTTAAACTATTGGGACATCTGTTAAACTCCTGGGACATCTGTGAAACTATTGGGACATGGGTGAAACTATGGGGACATCTGTGAAACTATGGGGACATCTGGGAAACTAATGGGACATATGTGAAACTATTGGGGCGTCTGTGAAACTACTGGAACATCTGTAATACTACTGGGACATCTGTTAAACTATTGGGACATCTGTGAAACTATGGGGAGATCTGTGAAACTAATGGGACATATGTGAAACTATTGGGACATCTGTGAAACTACTGGTACATCTGTGAAACTATCGGGACATCTTTTAACCTACTGGGATGTCTGTAAAACTTCTGGGACATCTGTGAAACTATTGGGACATCTGTGAAACTATTGGGACATCTGTGAAAGTACTGGTACATCTGTTAAACTATTGGGACATCTGTGAAACTATGGGGACATCTGTGAAACAAATGGGACATAGGTGAAACTATTGGGACATCTGTGAAACTAGTTTGACATCTGTGAAACTATTGGGACATCTGTGAAACTATTGGGACATATGTGAAACTATTGGGACATCTGTGAAACTATGGGGACATCTGTTAACCTACTGGGATATCTGTAAAACTACTGGGACATCTGTGAAACTATTGGGACATGGGTGAAACTATTGGGACATCTGTTAAACTATTGGGACATCTGTGAAACTATTGGTACATCTGTGAAACTATTGGGACATCTGTGAAACTATGGGAACATCTATGAAACTAATGGGACATATGTAAAACTATTGGGGCGTCTGTGAAACTACTGGGACATGTGTGAAACTACTGGGACATCTGTAAAACTACTGGGACATCTGTTAAACTATTGGGACATCTGTGAAACTATGGGGACATCTGTGAAACTAATGGGACATCTGTGAAACTATTGGGAGATCTGTGAAACTATGGGGACATCTGGGAAACTAATGGGACATATGTGAAACTATTGGGGCATCTGTGAAACTACTGGGACATGTGTGAAACTACTGGGCCATCTGTAATACTACTGGGACATCTGTTAAACTATTGGGACATCTGTGAAACTATGGGGACATCTGTAAAACTAATGGGACATCTGTGAAACTATTGGGAGATCTGTGAAACTATGGGGACATCTGGGAAACTAATGGGACATATGTGAAACTATTGGGGCGTCTGTGAAACTACTGGGACATGTGTGAAACTACTGGCCCATCTGTAATACTACTGGGACATATGTGAAACTATTGGGACATCTGTGAAACTATGGGGACATCTCTTAACCTACTGGGATATCTGTAAAACTACTGGGACATCTGTGAAACGATTGAGACATCTGTGAAACTATGGGGACATCTGTTAACCTACTGGGACATCTGTGAAACTACTGGGACATCTGTTAAACTACTGGGACATATGTAAAACTATTGGGGCGTCTGTGAAACTACTGGGACATGTGTGAAACTACTGGGACATCTGTAAAACTACTGGGACATCTGTTAAACTATTGGGACATCTGTGAAACTATGGGGACATCTGTGAAACTAATGGGACATCTGTGAAACTATTGGGAGATCTGTGAAACTATGGGGACATCTGGGAAACTAATGGGACATATGTGAAACTATTGGGGCGTCTGTGAAACTACTGGGACATGTGTGAAACTACTGGGCCATCTGTAATACTACTGGGACATCTGTTAAACTATTGGGACATCTGTGAAACTATGGGGACATCTGTAAAACTAATGGGACATCTGTGAAACTATTGGGAGATCTGTGAAACTATGGGGACATCTGGGAAACTAATGGGACATATGTGAAACTATTGGGGCGTCTGTGAAACTACTGGGACATGTGTGAAACTACTGGCCCATCTGTAATACTACTGGGACATATGTGAAACTATTGGGACATCTGTGAAACTATGGGGACATCTCTTAACCTACTGGGATATCTGTAAAACTACTGGGACATCTGTGAAACGATTGAGACATCTGTGAAACTATGGGGACATCTGTTAACCTACTGGGACATCTGTGAAACTACTGGGACATCTGTTAAACTACTGGGACATCTGTTAAACTATTGGGACATCTGTGAAACTACTGGGACATCTGTAAAACTACTGGGACATATGTGAACCTATTGGGACATCTGTTAAACTATTGGGACATCTGTGAAACTATTGGGACATCTGTAAAACTACTGGGACATCTGTTAAACTATTGGGACATCTGTGAAACTACTGGGACATCTGTAAAACTACTGGGATATATGTGAACCTTTTGGGACATCTGTGAAACTATTGGGACATCTGTGAAACTATTGGGACATCTGTGAAACTATGGGGACATCTGTGAAACTAATGGGACATATGTGAAACTATTGGGGCATCTGTGAAACTACTGAGACATGTGTGAAATTACTGGGACATCTGTAAAACTACTGGGACATCTGTTAAACTATTGGGACATCTGTGAAACTATGGGGACATCTGTGAAACTAATGGGACAGGTGTGAAACTATTGGGACATCTGTGAAACTACTAGTACATCTGTGAAACTATTGGGACATCTGTGAAACTATTGGGACATCTGTGAAACTACTGGTACATCTGTGAAACTATGGGGACATCTGTGAAACTATTGGGACATCTGTGAAACTATTGGGACATCTGGGAAACTATTGGGACATCTGTGAAACTATGGGGACATCTGTGAAACTACTGGGACATCTGTTAAACTATTGGGACATCTGTGAAACTATGGGGGACATCTGTTAACCTACTGGGATATCTGTAAAACTACTCGGACATTTGTGAAACGATTGGGACATCTGTGAAACTATGGGGACATCTGTGAAACTACTGGGACATCCGTTAAACTACTGGGACATCTGTGAAACTATTGGGACATCTGTCAAACAACTGGGACATCTGTTAAACTATTGGGACATCTGTTAAACTCCTGGGACATCTGTGAAACTATTGGGACATGGGTGAAACTATGGGGACATCTGTGAAACTATGGGGACATCTGGGAAACTAATGGGACATATGTGAAACTATTGGGGCATCTGTGAAACTACTGGAACATCTGTAATACTACTGGGACATCTGTTAAACTATTGGGACATCTGTGAAACTATGGGGAGATCTGTGAAACTAATGGGACATATGTGAAACTATTGGGACATCTGTGAAACTACTGGTACATCTGTGAAACTATCGGGACATCTTTTAACCTACTGGGATGTCTGTAAAACTTCTGGGACATCTGTGAAACTATTGGGACATCTGTGAAACTATTGGGACATCTGTGAAAGTACTGGTACATCTGTTAAACTATTGGGACATCTGTGAAACTATGGGGACATCTGTGAAACAAATGGGACATAGGTGAAACTATTGGGACATCTGTGAAACTATTGGGACATCTGTGAAACTATTGGGACATCTGTGAAACTAATGGGACATATGTGAAACTATTGGGACATCTGTGAAACTGTGGGGACATCTGTTAACCTACTGGGATATCTGTAAAACTACTGGGACATCTGTGAAACTATTGGGACATGGGTGAAACTATTGGGACATCTGTTAAACTATTGGGACATCTGTGAAACTATTGGTACATCTGTGAAACTATTGGGACATCTGTGAAACTATGGGGACATCTATGAAACTAATGGGACATATGTAAAACTATTGGGGCGTCTGTGAAACTACTGGGACATGTGTGAAACTACTGGGACATCTGTAAAACTACTGGGACATCTGTTAAACTATTGGGACATCTGTGAAACTATGGGGACATCTGTGAAACTAATGGGACATCTGTGAAACTATTGGGAGATCTGTGAAACTATGGGGACATCTGGGAAACTAATGGGACATATGTGAAACTATTGGGGCGTCTGTGAAACTACTGGGACATGTGTGAAACTACTGGGCCATCTGTAATACTACTGGGACATCTGTTAAACTATTGGGACATCTGTGAAACTATGGGGACATCTGTGAAACTAATCTGACATCTGTGAAACTATTGGGAGATCTGTGAAACTATGGGGACATCTGGGAAACTAATGGGACATATGTGAAACTATTGGGGCGTCTGTGAAACTACTGGGACATGTGTGAAACTACTGGCCCATCTGTAATACTACTGGGACATATGTGAAACTATTGGGACATCTGTGAAACTATGGGGACATCTCTTAACCTACTGGGATATCTGTAAAACTACTGGGACATCTGTGAAACGATTGAGACATCCGTGAAACTATGGGGACATCTGTTAACCTACTGGGACATCTGTGAAACTACTGGGACATCTGTTAAACTACTGGGACATCTGTTAAACTATTGGGACATCTGTGAAACTACTGGGACATCTGTAAAACTACTGGGACATATGTGAACCTATTGGGACATCTGTTAAACTATTGGGACATCTGTAAAACTACTGGGACATCTGTGAAACTATTGGGACATGGGTGAAACTATTGGGACATCTGTTAAACTATTGGGACATCTGTGAAACTATTGGTACATCTGTGAAACTATTGGGACATCTGTGAAACTATGGGGACATCTATGAAACTAATGGGACATATGTAAAACTATTGGGGCGTCTGTGAAACTACTGGGACATGTGTGAAACTACTGGGACATCTGTAAAACTACTGGGACATCTGTTAAACTATTGGGACATCTGTGAAACTATGGGGACATCTGTGAAACTAATGGGACATCTGTGAAACTATTGGGAGATCTGTGAAACTATGGGGACATCTGGGAAACTAATGGGACATATGTGAAACTATTGGGGCGTCTGTGAAACTACTGGGACATGTGTGAAACTACTGGGCCATCTGTAATACTACTGGGACATCTGTTAAACTATTGGGACATCTGTGAAACTATGGGGACATCTGTAAAACTAATGGGACATCTGTGAAACTATTGGGAGATCTGTGAAACTATGGGGACATCTGGGAAACTAATGGGACATATGTGAAACTATTGGGGCGTCTGTGAAACTACTGGGACATGTGTGAAACTACTGGCCCATCTGTAATACTACTGGGACATATGTGAAACTATTGGGACATCTGTGAAACTATGGGGACATCTCTTAACCTACTGGGATATCTGTAAAACTACTGGGACATCTGTGAAACGATTGAGACATCTGTGAAACTATGGGGACATCTGTTAACCTACTGGGACATCTGTGAAACTACTGGGACATCTGTTAAACTACTGGGACATCTGTTAAACTATTGGGACATCTGTGAAACTACTGGGACATCTGTAAAACTACTGGGACATATGTGAACCTATTGGGACATCTGTTAAACTATTGGGACATCTGTGAAACTATTGGGACATCTGTAAAACTACTGGGACATCTGTTAAACTATTGGGACATCTGTGAAACTACTGGGACATCTGTAAAACTACTGGGATATATGTGAACCTTTTGGGACATCTGTGAAACTATTGGGACATCTGTGAAACTATTGGGACATCTGTGAAACTATGGGGACATCTGTGAAACTAATGGGACATATGTGAAACTATTGGGACATCTGTGAAACTACTAGTACATCTGTGAAACTATTGGGACATCTGTGAAACTATTGGGACATCTGTGAAACTACTGGTACATCTGTGAAACTATGGGGACATCTGTGAAACTATTGGGACATCTGTGAAACTATTGGGACATCTGGGAAACTATTGGGACATCTGTGAAACTATGGGGACATCTGTGAAACTACTGGGACATCTGTTAAACTATTGGGACATCTGTGAAACTATGGGGGACATCTGTTAACCTACTGGGATATCTGTAAAACTACTCGGACATTTGTGAAACGATTGGGACATCTGTGAAACTATGGGGACATCTGTGAAACTACTGGGACATCCGTTAAACTACTGGGACATCTGTGAAACTATTGGGACATCTGTCAAACAACTGGGACATCTGTTAAACTATTGGGACATCTGTTAAACTCCTGGGACATCTGTGAAACTATTGGGACATGGGTGAAACTATGGGGACATCTGTGAAACTATGGGGACATCTGGGAAACTAATGGGACATATGTGAAACTATTGGGGCATCTGTGAAACTACTGGAACATCTGTAATACTACTGGGACATCTGTTAAACTATTGGGACATCTGTGAAACTATGGGGAGATCTGTGAAACTAATGGGACATATGTGAAACTATTGGGACATCTGTGAAACTACTGGTACATCTGTGAAACTATCGGGACATCTTTTAACCTACTGGGATGTCTGTAAAACTTCTGGGACATCTGTGAAACTATTGGGACATCTGTGAAACTATTGGGACATCTGTGAAAGTACTGGTACATCTGTTAAACTATTGGGACATCTGTGAAACTATGGGGACATCTGTGAAACAAATGGGACATAGGTGAAACTATTGGGACATCTGTGAAACTATTGGGACATCTGTGAAACTATTGGGACATCTGTGAAACTAATGGGACATATGTGAAACTATTGGGACATCTGTGAAACTGTGGGGACATCTGTTAACCTACTGGGATATCTGTAAAACTACTGGGACATCTGTGAAACTATTGGGACATGGGTGAAACTATTGGGACATCTGTTAAACTATTGGGACATCTGTGAAACTATTGGTACATCTGTGAAACTATTGGGACATCTGTGAAACTATGGGGACATCTATGAAACTAATGGGACATATGTAAAACTATTGGGGCGTCTGTGAAACTACTGGGACATGTGTGAAACTACTGGGACATCTGTAAAACTACTGGGACATCTGTTAAACTATTGGGACATCTGTGAAACTATGGGGACATCTGTGAAACTAATGGGGCATCTGTGAAACTATTGGGAGATCTGTGAAACTATGGGGACATCTGGGAAACTAATGGGACATATGTGAAACTATTGGGGCGTCTGTGAAACTACTGGGACATGTGTGAAACTACTGGGCCATCTGTAATACTACTGGGACATCTGTTAAACTATTGGGACATCTGTGAAACTATGGGGACATCTGTGAAACTAATCTGACATCTGTGAAACTATTGGGAGATCTGTGAAACTATGGGGACATCTGGGAAACTAATGGGACATATGTGAAACTATTGGGGCGTCTGTGAAACTACTGGGACATGTGTGAAACTACTGGCCCATCTGTAATACTACTGGGACATATGTGAAACTATTGGGACATCTGTGAAACTATGGGGACATCTCTTAACCTACTGGGATATCTGTAAAACTACTGGGACATCTGTGAAACGATTGAGACATCTGTGAAACTATGGGGACATCTGTTAACCTACTGGGACATCTGTGAAACTACTGGGACATCTGTTAAACTACTGGGACATCTGTTAAACTATTGGGACATCTGTGAAACTACTGGGACATCTGTAAAACTACTGGGACATATGTGAACCTATTGGGACATCTGTTAAACTATTGGGACATCTGTAAAACTACTGGGACATCTGTGAAACTATTGGGACATGGGTGAAACTATTGGGACATCTGTTAAACTATTGGGACATCTGTGAAACTATTGGTACATCTGTGAAACTATTGGGACATCTGTGAAACTATGGGGACATCTATGAAACTAATGGGACATATGTAAAACTATTGGGGCGTCTGTGAAACTACTGGGACATGTGTGAAACTACTGGGACATCTGTAAAACTACTGGGACATCTGTTAAACTATTGGGACATCTGTGAAACTATGGGGACATCTGTGAAACTAATGGGACAGGTGTGAAACTATTGGGACATCTGTGAAACTACTAGTACATCTGTGAAACTATTGGGACATCTGTGAAACTATTGGGACATCTGTGAAACTACTGGTACATCTGTGAAACTATGGGGACATCTGTGAAACTATTGGGACATCTGTGAAACTATTGGGACATCTGGGAAACTATTGGGACATCTGTGAAACTATGGGGACATCTGTGAAACTACTGGGACATCTGTTAAACTATTGGGACATCTGTGAAACTATGGGGGACATCTGTTAACCTACTGGGATATCTGTAAAACTACTCGGACATTTGTGAAACGATTGGGACATCTGTGAAACTATGGGGACATCTGTGAAACTACTGGGACATCCGTTAAACTACTGGGACATCTGTGAAACTATTGGGACATCTGTCAAACAACTGGGACATCTGTTAAACTATTGGGACATCTGTTAAACTCCTGGGACATCTGTGAAACTATTGGGACATGGGTGAAACTATGGGGACATCTGTGAAACTATGGGGACATCTGGGAAACTAATGGGACATATGTGAAACTATTGGGGCATCTGTGAAACTACTGGAACATCTGTAATACTACTGGGACATCTGTTAAACTATTGGGACATCTGTGAAACTATGGGGAGATCTGTGAAACTAATGGGACATATGTGAAACTATTGGGACATCTGTGAAACTACTGGTACATCTGTGAAACTATCGGGACATCTTTTAACCTACTGGGATGTCTGTAAAACTTCTGGGACATCTGTGAAACTATTGGGACATCTGTGAAACTATTGGGACATCTGTGAAAGTACTGGTACATCTGTTAAACTATTGGGACATCTGTGAAACTATGGGGACATCTGTGAAACAAATGGGACATAGGTGAAACTATTGGGACATCTGTGAAACTATTGGGACATCTGTGAAACTATTGGGACATCTGTGAAACTAATGGGACATATGTGAAACTATTGGGACATCTGTGAAACTGTGGGGACATCTGTTAACCTACTGGGATATCTGTAAAACTACTGGGACATCTGTGAAACTATTGGGACATGGGTGAAACTATTGGGACATCTGTTAAACTATTGGGACATCTGTGAAACTATTGGTACATCTGTGAAACTATTGGGACATCTGTGAAACTATGGGGACATCTATGAAACTAATGGGACATATGTAAAACTATTGGGGCGTCTGTGAAACTACTGGGACATGTGTGAAACTACTGGGACATCTGTAAAACTACTGGGACATCTGTTAAACTATTGGGACATCTGTGAAACTATGGGGACATCTGTGAAACTAATGGGACATCTGTGAAACTATTGGGAGATCTGTGAAACTATGGGGACATCTGGGAAACTAATGGGACATATGTGAAACTATTGGGGCGTCTGTGAAACTACTGGGACATGTGTGAAACTACTGGGCCATCTGTAATACTACTGGGACATCTGTTAAACTATTGGGACATCTGTGAAACTATGGGGACATCTGTGAAACTAATCTGACATCTGTGAAACTATTGGGAGATCTGTGAAACTATGGGGACATCTGGGAAACTAATGGGACATATGTGAAACTATTGGGGCGTCTGTGAAACTACTGGGACATGTGTGAAACTACTGGCCCATCTGTAATACTACTGGGACATATGTGAAACTATTGGGACATCTGTGAAACTATGGGGACATCTCTTAACCTACTGGGATATCTGTAAAACTACTGGGACATCTGTGAAACGATTGAGACATCTGTGAAACTATGGGGACATCTGTTAACCTACTGGGACATCTGTGAAACTACTGGGACATCTGTTAAACTACTGGGACATCTGTTAAACTATTGGGACATCTGTGAAACTACTGGGACATCTGTAAAACTACTGGGACATATGTGAACCTATTGGGACATCTGTTAAACTATTGGGACATCTGTAAAACTACTGGGACATCTGTGAAACTATTGGGACATGGGTGAAACTATTGGGACATCTGTTAAACTATTGGGACATCTGTGAAACTATTGGTACATCTGTGAAACTATTGGGACATCTGTGAAACTATGGGGACATCTATGAAACTAATGGGACATATGTAAAACTATTGGGGCGTCTGTGAAACTACTGGGACATGTGTGAAACTACTGGGACATCTGTAAAACTACTGGGACATCTGTTAAACTATTGGGACATCTGTGAAACTATGGGGACATCTGTGAAACTAATGGGACATCTGTGAAACTATTGGGAGATCTGTGAAACTATGGGGACATCTGGGAAACTAATGGGACATATGTGAAACTATTGGGGCATCTGTGAAACTACTGGGACATGTGTGAAAGTACTGGGCCATCTGTAATACTACTGGGACATCTGTTAAACTATTGGGACATCTGTGAAACTATGGGGACATCTGTGAAACTAATGGGACATCTGTGAAACTATTGGGAGATCTGTGAAACTATGGGGACATCTGGGAAACTAATGGGACATATGTGAAACTATTGGGGCGTCTGTGAAACTACTGGGACATGTGTGAAACTACTGGCCCATCTGTAATACTACTGGGACATATGTGAAACTATTGGGACATCTGTGAAACTATGGGGACATCTCTTAACCTACTGGGATATCTGTAAAACTACTGGGACATCTGTGAAACGATTGAGACATCTGTGAAACTATGGGGACATCTGTTAACCTACTGGGACATCTGTGAAACTACTGGGACATCTGTTAAACTACTGGGACATCTGTTAAACTATTGGGACATCTGTGAAACTACTGGGACATCTGTAAAACTACTGGGACATATGTGAACCTATTGGGACATCTGTTAAACTATTGGGACATCTGTGAAACTATTGGGACATCTGTAAAACAACTGGGACATCTGTTAAACTATTGGGACATCTGTTAAACTCCTGGGACATCTGTGAAACTATTGGGACATGGGTGAAACTATTGGGACATCTGTTAAACTATTGGGACATCTGTGAAACTACTGGTACATCTGTGAAACTATTGGGACATCTTTTAACCTACTGGGATGTCTGTAAAACTTCTGGGACATCTGTGAAACTATTGGGACATCTGTGAAACTATTGGGACATCTGTGAAAGTACTGGTACATCTGTGAAACTATTGGGACATCTGTGAAACTATGGGGACATCTGTGAAACAAATGGGACATAGGTGAAACTATTGGGACATCTGTGAAACTATTGGGACATCTGTGAAACTATTGGGACATCTGTGAAACTATTGGGACATATGTGAAACTATTGGGACATCTGTGAAACTATGGGGACATCTGTTAACCTACTGGGATATCTGTAAAACTACTGGGACATCTGTGAAACTATTGGGACATGGGTGAAACTATTGGGACATCTATGAAACTAATGGGACATATGTAAAACTATTGGGGCGTCTGTGAAACTACTGGGCCATGTGTGAAACTACTGGGACATCTGTAAAACTACTGGGACATCTGTTAAACTATTGGGACATCTGTGAAACTATGGGGACATCTGTGAAACTAATGGGACATCTGTGAAACTATTGGGAGATCTGTGAAACTATGGGGACATCTGGGAAACTAATTGGACATATGTGAAACTATTGGGGCGTCTGTGAAACTACTGGGACATGTGTGAAACTACTGGGCCATCTGTAATACTACTGGGACATCTGTTAAACTATTGGGACATCTGTGAAACTATGGGGACATCTGTGAAACGATTGAGACATCTGTGAAACTATGGGGACATCTGTTAACCTACTGGGACATCTGTGAAACTACTGGGACATCTGTTAAACTACTGGGACATCTGTTAAACTATTGGGACATCTGTGAAACTACTGGGACATCTGTAAAACTACTGGGACATATGTGAACCTATTGGGACATCTGTTAAACTATTGGGACATCTGTGAAACTATTGGGACATCTGTAAAACAACTGGGACATCTGTTAAACTATTGGGACATCTGTTAAACTCCTAGGACATCTGTGAAACTATAGGGACATGGGTGAATCTATTGGGACATCTGTTAAACTATTGGGACATCTGTGAAACTACTGGTACATCTGTGAAACTATTGGGACATCTGTGAAACTACTGGGACATCTGTTAAACTATTGAGACATCTGTGAAACTACTGGGACATCTGAAAAACTACTGGGACATATGTGAACCTTTTGGGACATCTGTGAAACTATTGGGACATCTGTGAAACTATGGGGAGATCTGTGAAACTAATGGGACATATGTGAAACTATTGGGACATCTGTGAAATTACTGGTAGATCTGTGAAACTATCGGGACATCTTTTAACCTACTGGGATGTCTGTAAAACTTCTGGGACATCTGTGAAACTATTGGGATATCTGTGAAACTATTGGGACATCTGTGAAAGTACTGGTACATCTGTGAAACTATTGGGACATCTGTGAAACTATGGGGACATCTGTGAAACAAATGGGACATAGGTGAAACTATTGGGACATCTGTGAAACTATTGGGACATCTGTGAAAATATTGGGACATCTGTGAAACTAATGGGACATATGTGAAACTATTGGGACATATGTGAAACTATTGGGACATCTGTGAAACTATGGGGACATCTGTTAACCTACTGGGATATCTGTAAAACTACTGGGACATCTGTGAAACGATTGGGACATCTGGGAAACTATGGGGACATCTGTTAACCTACTGGGACATCTGTGAAACTATTGGGACATCTGTGAAACTACTGGGACATCTCTAAAACTACTGGGACATATGTGAACCTATTGGGACATCTGTGAAACTATTGGGACATCTGTGAAACTATTGGGACATCTGTGAAACAACTGGGACATCTGTTAAACTGTTGGGACATCTGTGAAACTACTGGGACATATGTGAAACTATTGGGACATCTGTGAAACTATGGGGACATCTCTTAACCTACTGGGATATCTGTAAAACTACTGGGACATCTGTGAAACGATTGAGACATCTGTGAAACTATGGGGACATCTGTTAACCTACTGGGACATCTGTGAAACTACTGGGACATCTGTTAAACTACTGGGACATGTGTTAAACTATTGGGACATCTGTGAAACTACTGGGACATCTGTAAAACTACTGGGACATATGTGAACCTATTGGGACATCTGTTAAACTATTGGGACATCTGTAAAACTACTGGGACATCTGTGAAACTATTGGGACATGGGTGAAACTATTGGGACATCTGTTAAACTATTGGGACATCTGTGAAACTATTGGTACATCTGTGAAACTATTGGGACATCTGTGAAACTATGGGGACATCTATGAAACTAATGGGACATATGTAAAACTATTGGGGCGTCTGTGAAACTACTGGGACATGTGTGAAACTACTGGGACATCTGTAAAACTACTGGGACATCTGTTAAACTATTGGGACATCTGTGAAACTATGGGGACATCTGTGAAACTAATGGGACATCTGTGAAACTATTGGGAGATCTGTGAAACTATGGGGACATCTGGGAAACTAATGGGACATATGTGAAACTATTGGGGCGTCTGTGAAACTACTGGGACATGTGTGAAAGTACTGGGCCATCTGTAATACTACTGGGACATCTGTTAAACTATTGGGACATCTGTGAAACTAATGGGACATCTGTGAAACTATTGGGAGATCTGTGAAACTATGGGGACATCTGAGAAACTAATGGGACATATGTGAAACTATTGGGGCATCTGTGAAACTACTGGGACATGTGTGAAAGTACTGGGCCATCTGTAATACTACTGGGACATCTGTTAAACTATTGGGACATCTGTGAAACTATGGGGACATCTGTGAAACTAATGGGACATCTGTGAAACTATTGGGAGATCTGTGAAACTATGGGGACATCTGGGAAACTAATGGGACATATGTGAAACTATTGGGGCGTCTGTGAAACTACTGGGACATGTGTGAAACTACTGGCCCATCTGTAATACTACTGGGACATATGTGAAACTATTGGGACATCTGTGAAACTATGGGGACATCTCTTAACCTACTGGGATATCTGTAAAACTACTGGGACATCTGTGAAACGATTGAGACATCTGTGAAACTATGGGGACATCTGTTAACCTACTGGGACATCTGTGAAACTACTGGGACATCTGTTAAACTACTGGGACATCTGTTAAACTATTGGGACATCTGTGAAACTACTGGGACATCTGTAAAACTACTGGGACATATGTGAACCTATTGGGACATCTGTTAAACTATTGGGACATCTGTGAAACTATTGGGACATCTGTAAAACAACTGGGACATCTGTTAAACTATTGGGACATCTGTTAAACTCCTGGGACATCTGTGAAACTATTGGGACATGGGTGAAACTATTGGGACATCTGTTAAACTATTGGGACATCTGTGAAACTACTGGTACATCTGTGAAACTATTGGGACATCTTTTAACCTACTGGGATGTCTGTAAAACTTCTGGGACATCTGTGAAACTATTGGGACATCTGTGAAACTATTGGGACATCTGTGAAAGTACTGGTACATCTGTGAAACTATTGGGACATCTGTGAAACTATGGGGACATCTGTGAAACAAATGGGACATAGGTGAAACTATTGGGACATCTGTGAAACTATTGGGACATCTGTGAAACTATTGGGACATCTGTGAAACTATTGGGACATATGTGAAACTATTGGGACATCTGTGAAACTATGGGGACATCTGTTAACCTACTGGGATATCTGTAAAACTACTGGGACATCTGTGAAACTATTGGGACATGGGTGAAACTATTGGGACATCTGTTAAACTATTGGGACATCTGTGAAACTATTGGTACATCTGTGAAACTATTGGGACATATGTGAAACTATGGGGACATCTATGAAACTAATGGGACATATGTAAAACTATTGGGGCGTCTGTGAAACTACTGGGACATGTGTGAAACTACTGGGACATCTGTAAAACTACTGGGACATCTGTTAAACTATTGGGACATCTGTTAAACTATTGGGACATCTGTAAAACTATTGGGACATCTGTGAAACTACTGGGACATCTGTAAAACTACTGGGACATATGTGAACCTATTGGGACATCTGTTAAACTATTGGGACATCTGTAAAACTACTGGGACATCTGTGAAACTATTGGGACATGGGTGAAACTATTGGGACATCTGTTAAACTATTGGGACATCTGTGAAACTATTGGTACATCTGTGAAACTATTGGGACATCTGTGAAACTATGGGGACATCTATGAAACTAATGGGACATATGTAAAACTATTGGGGCGTCTGTGAAACTACTGGGACATGTGTGAAACTACTGGGACATCTGTAAAACTACTGGGACATCTGTTAAACTATTGGGACATCTGTGAAACTATGGGGACATCTGTGAAACTAATGGGACATCTGTGAAACTATTGGGAGATCTGTGAAACTATGGGGACATCTGGGAAACTAATGGGACATATGTGAAACTATTGGGGCGTCTGTGAAACTACTGGGACATGTGTGAAAGTACTGGGCCATCTGTAATACTACTGGGACATCTGTTAAACTATTGGGACATCTGTGAAACTAATGGGACATCTGTGAAACTATTGGGAGATCTGTGAAACTATGGGGACATCTGGGAAACTAATGGGACATATGTGAAACTATTGGGGCATCTGTGAAACTACTGGGACATGTGTGAAAGTACTGGGCCATCTGTAATACTACTGGGACATCTGTTAAACTATTGGGACATCTGTGAAACTATGGGGACATCTGTGAAACTAATGGGACATCTGTGAAACTATTGGGAGATCTGTGAAACTATGGGGACATCTGGGAAACTAATGGGACATATGTGAAACTATTGGGGCGTCTGTGAAACTACTGGGACATGTGTGAAACTACTGGCCCATCTGTAATACTACTGGGACATATGTGAAACTATTGGGACATCTGTGAAACTATGGGGACATCTCTTAACCTACTGGGATATCTGTAAAACTACTGGGACATCTGTGAAACGATTGAGACATCTGTGAAACTATGGGGACATCTGTTAACCTACTGGGACATCTGTGAAACTACTGGGACATCTGTTAAACTACTGGGACATCTGTTAAACTATTGGGACATCTGTGAAACTACTGGGACATCTGTAAAACTACTGGGACATATGTGAACCTATTGGGACATCTGTTAAACTATTGGGACATCTGTGAAACTATTGGGACATCTGTAAAACAACTGGGACATCTGTTAAACTATTGGGACATCTGTTAAACTCCTGGGACATCTGTGAAACTATTGGGACATGGGTGAAACTATTGGGACATCTGTTAAACTATTGGGACATCTGTGAAACTACTGGTACATCTGTGAAACTATTGGGACATCTTTTAACCTACTGGGATGTCTGTAAAACTTCTGGGACATCTGTGAAACTATTGGGACATCTGTGAAACTATTGGGACATCTGTGAAAGTACTGGTACATCTGTGAAACTATTGGGACATCTGTGAAACTATGGGGACATCTGTGAAACAAATGGGACATAGGTGAAACTATTGGGACATCTGTGAAACTATTGGGACATCTGTGAAACTATTGGGACATCTGTGAAACTATTGGGACATATGTGAAACTATTGGGACATCTGTGAAACTATGGGGACATCTGTTAACCTACTGGGATATCTGTAAAACTACTGGGACATCTGTGAAACTATTGGGACATGGGTGAAACTATTGGGACATCTGTTAAACTATTGGGACATCTGTGAAACTATTGGTACATCTGTGAAACTATTGGGACATATGTGAAACTATGGGGACATCTATGAAACTAATGGGACATATGTAAAACTATTGGGGCGTCTGTGAAACTACTGGGACATGTGTGAAACTACTGGGACATCTGTAAAACTACTGGGACATCTGTTAAACTATTGGGACATCTGTGAAACTATGGGGACATCTGTGAAACTAATGGGACATCTGTGAAACTATTGGGAGATCTGTGAAACTATGGGGACATCTGGGAAACTAATGGGACATATGTGAAACTATTGGGGCGTCTGTGAAACTACTGGGACATGTGTGAAACTACTGGGTCATCTGTAATACTACTGGGACATCTGTTAAACTATTGGGACATCTGTGAAACTATGGGGACATCTGTGAAACGATTGAGACATCTGTGAAACTATGGGGACATCTGTTAACCTACTGGGACATCTGTGAAACTACTGGGACATCTGTTAAACTACTGGGACATCTGTTAAACTATTGGGACATCTGTGAAACTACTGGGACATCTGTAAAACTACTGGGACATATGTGAACCTATTGGGACATCTGTTAAACTATTGGGACATCTGTGAAACTATTGGGACATCTGTAAAACAACTGGGACATCTGTTAAACTATTGGGACATCTGTTAAACTCCTGGGACATCTGTGAAACTATAGGGACATGGGTGAATCTATTGGGACATCTGTTAAACTATTGGGACATCTGTGAAACTACTGGTACATCTGTGAAACTATTGGGACATCTGTGAAACTACTGGGACATCTGTTAAACTATTGAGACATCTGTGAAACTACTGGGACATCTGTAAAACTACTGGGACATATGTGAACCTTTTGGGACATCTGTGAAACTATTGGGACATCTGTGAAACTATGGGGAGATCTGTGAAACTAATGGGACATATGTGAAACTATTGGGTCATCTGTGAAATTACTGGTAGATCTGTGAAACTATCGGGACATCTTTTAACCTACTGGGATGTCTGTAAAACTTCTGGGACATCTGTGAAACTATTGGGACATCTGTGAAACTATTGGGACATCTGTGAAAGTACTGATACATCTGTGAAACTATTGGGACATCTGTGAAACTATGGGGACATCTGTGAAACAAATGGGACATAGATGAAACTATTGGGACATCTGTGAAACTATTGGGACATCTGTGAAAATATTTGGACATCTGTGAAACTAATGGGACATATGTGAAACTATTGGGACATATGTGAAACTATTGGGACATCTGTGAAACTATGGGGACATCTGTTAACCTACTGGGATATCTGTAAAACTACTGGGACATCTGTGAAACGATTGGGACAAGTTGTGAAACGATTGGGACATCTGTGAAACTATGGGGACATCTGTTAACCTACTGGGACATCTGTGAAACTATTGGGACATCTGTGAAACTACTGGGACATCTGTAAAACTACTGGGACATATGTGAACCTATTGGGACATCTGTGAAACTATTGGGACATCTGTGAAACTATTGGGACATCTGTGAAACAACTGGGACATCTGTTAAACTGTTGGGACATCTGTGAAACTACTGGGACATATGTGAAACTATTGGGACATCTGTGAAACTATGGGGACATCTCTTAACCTACTGGGATATCTGTAAAACTACTGGGACATCTGTGAAACGATTGAGACATCTGTGAAACTATGGGGACATCTGTTAACCTACTGGGACATCTGTGAAACTACTGGGACATCTGTTAAACTACTGGGACATCTGTTAAACTATTGGGACATCTGTGAAACTACTGGGACATCTGTAAAACTACTGGGACATATGTGAACCTATTGGGACATCTGTTAAACTATTGGGACATCTGTAAAACTACTGGGACATCTGAGAAACTATTGGGACATGGGTGAAACTATTGGGACATCTGTTAAACTATTGGGACATCTGTGAAACTATTGGTACATCTGTGAAACTATTGGGACATCTGTGAAACTATGGGGACATCTATGAAACTAATGGGACATATGTAAAACTATTGGGGCGTCTGTGAAACTACTGGGACATGTGTGAAACTACTGGGACATCTGTAAAACTACTGGGACATCTGTTAAACTATTGGGACATCTGTGAAACTATGGGGACATCTGTGAAACTAATGGGACATCTGTGAAACTATTGGGAGATCTGTGAAACTATGGGGACATCTGGGAAACTAATGGGACATATGTGAAACTATTGGGGCGTCTGTGAAACTACTGGGACATGTGTGAAAGTACTGGGCCATCTGTAATACTACTGGGACATCTGTTAAACTATTGGGACATCTGTGAAACTATGGGGACATCTGTGAAACTAATGGGACATCTGTGAAACTATTGGGAGATCTGTGAAACTATGGGGACATCTGGGAAACTAATGGGACATATGTGAAACTATTGGGGCGTCTGTGAAACTACTGGGACATGTGTGAAACTACTGGCCCATCTGTAATACTACTGGGACATATGTGAAACTATTGGGACATCTGTGAAACTATGGGGACATCTCTTAACCTACTGGGATATCTGTAAAACTACTGGGACATCTGTGAAACGATTGAGACATCTGTGAAACTATGGGGACATCTGTTAACCTACTGGGACATCTGTGAAACTACTGGGACATCTGTTAAACTACTGGGACATCTGTTAAACTATTGGGACATCTGTGAAACTACTGGGACATCTGTAAAACTACTGGGACATATGTGAACCTATTGGGACATCTGTTAAACTATTGGGACATCTGTGAAACTATTGGGACATCTGTAAAACAACTGGGACATCTGTTAAACTATTGGGACATCTGTTAAACTCCTGGGACATCTGTGAAACTATTGGGACATGGGTGAATCTATTGGGACATCTGTTAAACTATTGGGACATCTGTGAAACTACGGGTACATCTGTGAAACTATTGGGACATCTTTTAACCTACTGGGATGTCTGTAAAACTTCTGGGACATCTGTGAAACTATTGCGACATCTGTGAAACTATTGGGACATCTGTGAAAGTACTGGTACATCTGTGAAACTATTGGGACATCTGTGAAACTATGGGGACATCTGTGAAACAAATGGGACATAGGTGAAACTATTGGGACATCTGTGAAACGATTGGGACATCTGTGAAACTATGGGGACATCTGTTAACCTACTGGGATATCTGTGAAACTACTGGGACATCTGTTAAACTACTGGGACATCTGTTAAACTATTGGGACATCTGTGAAACTATGGGGACATCTATGAAACTAATGGGACATATGTAAAACTATTGGGGCGTCTGTGAAACTACTGGGACATGTGTGAAACTACTGGGACATCTGTAAAACTACTGGGACATCTGTTAAACTATTGGGACATCTGTGAAACTATGGGGACATCTGTGAAACTAATGGGACATCTGTGAAACTATTGGGAGATCTGTGAAACTATGGGGACATCTGGGAAACTAATGGGACATATGTGAAACTATTGGGGCGTCTGTGAAACTACTGGGACATGTGTGAAACTACTGGGTCATCTGTAATACTACTGGGACATCTGTTAAACTATTGGGACATCTGTGAAACTATGGGGACATCTGTGAAACGATTGAGACATCTGTGAAACTATGGGGACATCTGTTAACCTACTGGGACATCTGTGAAACTACTGGGACATCTGTTAAACTACTGGGACATCTGTTAAACTATTGGGACATCTGTGAAACTACTGGGACATCTGTAAAACTACTGGGACATATGTGAACCTATTGGGACATCTGTTAAACTATTGGGACATCTGTGAAACTATTGGGACATCTGTAAAACAACTGGGACATCTGTTAAACTATTGGGACATCTGTTAAACTCCTGGGACATCTGTGAAACTATAGGGACATGGGTGAATCTATTGGGACATCTGTTAAACTATTGGGACATCTGTGAAACTACTGGTACATCTGTGAAACTATTGGGACATCTGTGAAACTACTGGGTCATCTGTTAAACTATTGAGACATCTGTGAAACTACTGGGACATCTGTAAAACTACTGGGACATATGTGAACCTTTTGGGACATCTGTGAAACTATTGGGACATCTGTGAAACTATGGGGAGATCTGTGAAACTAATGGGACATATGTGAAACTATTGGGACATCTGTGAAATTACTGGTAGATCTGTGAAACTATCGGGACATCTTTTAACCTACTGGGATGTCTGTAAAACTTCTGGGACATCTGTGAAACTATTGGGACATCTGTGAAACTATTGGGACATCTGTGAAAGTACTGGTACATCTGTGAAACTATTGGGACATCTGTGAAACTATGGGGACATCTGTGAAACAAATGGGACATAGGTGAAACTATTGGGACATCTGTGAAACTATTGGGACATCTGTGAAAATATTGGGACATCTGTGAAACTAATGGGACATATGTGAAACTATTGGGACATATGTGAAACTATTGGGACATCTGTGAAACTATGGGGACATCTGTTAACCTACTGGGATATCTGTAAAACTACTGGGACATCTGTGAAACGATTGGGACATCTGTGAAACTATGGGGACATCTGTTAACCTACTGGGACATCTGTGAAACTATTGGGACATCTGTGAAACTACTGGGACATCTGTAAAACTACTGGGACATATGTGAACCTATTGGGACATCTGTGAAACTATTG
Source organism: Petromyzon marinus (assembly GCF_048934315.1). Lineage (NCBI taxonomy): Eukaryota > Metazoa > Chordata > Hyperoartia > Petromyzontiformes > Petromyzontidae > Petromyzon > Petromyzon marinus. The sequence goes on from NW_027423241.1 coordinate 94,997, forward strand.
GGACATCTGTGAAACTATTGGGACATCTGTGAAACAACTGGGACATCTGTTAAACTGTTGGGACATCTGTGAAACTACTGGGACATCTGTAAAACTACTGGGACATATGTGAAACTATTGGGACATCTGTGAAACTATTGGGACATCTGTGAAACTATTGGGACATCTGTGAAACAACTGGGACATCTGTTAAACTATTGGGACATCTGTTAAACTACTGGGACATCTGTTAAACTATTGGGACATCTGTGAAACTACTGGGACATCTGTAAAACTACTGGGACATATGGGAACCTATTGGGACATCTGTGAAACTATTGGGACATCTGTGAAACTATTGGGACATCTGTGAAACAACTGGGACATCTGTTAAACTATTGGGACATCTGTGAAACGATTGGGACATCTGTGAAACTATGGGGACATCTGTTAACCTACTGGGATATCTGTGAAACTACTGGGACATCTGTTAAACTACTGGGACATCTGTTAAACTATTGGGACATCTGTGAAACTATGGGGACATCTGTGAAACTAATGGGACATCTGTGAAACTATTGGGAGATCTGTGAAACTATGGGGACATCTGGGAAACTAATGGGACATATGTGAAACTATTGGGGCGTCTGTGAAACTACTGGGACATGTGTGAAACTACTGGCCCATCTGTAATACTACTGGGACATATGTGAAACTATTGGGACATCTGTGAAACTATGGGGACATCTCTTAACCTACTGGGATATCTGTAAAACTACTGGGACATCTGTGAAACGATTGAGACATCTGTGAAACTATGGGGACATCTGTTAACCTACTGCGACATCTGTGAAACTACTGGGACATCTGTTAAACTACTGGGACATCTGTTAAACTATTGGGACATCTGTGAAACTACTGGGACATCTGTAAAACTACTGGGACATATGTGAACCTATTGGGACATCTGTTAAACTATTGGGACATCTGTGAAACTATTGGGACATCTGTAAAACAACTGGGACATCTGTTAAACTATTGGGACATCTGTTAAACTCCTGGGACATCTGTGAAACTATTGGGACATGAGTGAAACTATTGGGACATCTGTTAAACTATTGGGACATCTGTGAAACTACTGGTACATCTGTGAAACTATTGGGACATCTTGTAACCTACTGGGATGTCTGTAAAACTTCTGGGACATCTGTGAAACTATTGGGACATCTGTGAAACTATTGGGACATCTGTGAAAGTACTGGTACATCTGTGAAACTATTGGGACATCTGTGAAACTATGGGGACATCTGTGAAACAAATGGGACATAGGTGAAACTATTGGGACATCTGTGAAACTATTGGGACATCTGTGAAACTATTGGGACATCTGTGAAACTATTGGGACATATGTGAAACTAATGGGACATCTGTGAAACTATGGGGACATCTGTTAACCTACTGGGATATCTGTAAAACTACTGGGACATCTGTGAAACTATTCGGACATGGGTGAAACTATTGGGACATCTGTTAAACTATTGGGACATCTGTGAAACTATTGGTACATCTGTGAAACTATTGGGACATATGTGAAACTATGGGGACATCTATGAAACTAATGGGACATATGTAAAACTATTGGGGCGTCTGTGAAACTACTGGGACATGTGTGAAACTACTGGGACATCTGTAAAACTACTGGGACATCTGTTAAACTATTGGGACATCTGTGAAACTATGGGGACATCTGTGAAACTAATGGGACATCTGTGAAACTATTGGGAGATCTGTGAAACTATGGGGACATCTGGGAAACTAATGGGACATATGTGAAACTATTGGGGCGTCTGTGAAACTAATGGGACATGTGTGAAACTACTGGGCCATCTGTAATACTACTGGGACATCTGTTAAACTATTGGGACATCTGTGAAACTATGGGGACATCTGTGAAACGATTTAGACATCTGTGAAACTATGGGGACATCTGTTAACCTACTGGGACATCTGTGAAACTACTGGGACATCTCTTAAACTACTGGGACATCTGTTAAACTATTGGGACATCTGTGAAACTACTGGGACATCTGTTAAACTACTGGGACATCTGTTAAACTATTGGGACATCTGTGAAACTATGGGGACATCTGTGAAACTAATGGGACATCTGTGAAACTATTGGGAGATCTGTGAAACTATGGGGACATCTGGGAAACTAATGGGACATATGTGAAACTATTGGGGCGTCTGTGAAACTACTGGGACATGTGTGAAACTACTGGCCCATCTGTAATACTACTGGGACATATGTGAAACTATTGGGACATCTGTGAAACTATGGGGACATCTCTTAACCTACTGGGATATCTGTAAAACTACTGGGACATCTGTGAAACGATTGAGACATCTGTGAAACTATGGGGACATCTGTTAACCTACTGGGACATCTGTGAAACTACTGGGACATCTGTTAAACTACTGGGACATCTGTTAAACTATTGGGACATCTGTGAAACTACTGGGACATCTGTAAAACTACTGGGACATATGTGAACCTATTGGGACATCTGTTAAACTATTGGGACATCTGTGAAACTATGGGGACATCTCTTAACCTACTGGGATATCTGTAAAACTACTGGGACATCTGTGAAACGATTGAGACATCTGTGAAACTATGGGGACATCTGTTAACCTACTGGGACATCTGTGAAACTACTGGGACATCTGTTAAACTACTGGGACATCTGTTAAACTATTGGGACATCTGTGAAACTACTGGGACATCTGTAAAACTACTGGGACATATGTGAACCTATTGGGACATCTGTTAAACTATTGGGACATCTGTGAAACTATTGGGACATCTGTAAAACAACTGGGACATCTGTTAAACTATTGGGACATCTGTTAAACTCCTGGGACATCTGTGAAACTATTGGGACATGAGTGAAACTATTGGGACATCTGTTAAACTATTGGGACATCTGTGAAACTACTGGTACATCTGTGAAACTATTGGGACATCTTGTAACCTACTGGGATGTCTGTAAAACTTCTGGGACATCTGTGAAACTATTGGGACATCTGTGAAACTATTGGGACATCTGTGAAAGTACTGGTACATCTGTGAAACTATTGGGACATCTGTGAAACTATGGGGACATCTGTGAAACAAATGGGACATAGGTGAAACTATTGGGACATCTGTGAAACTATTGGGACATCTGTGAAACTATTGGGACATCTGTTAAACTATTGGGACATCTGTGAAACTATTGGTACATCTGTGAAACTATTGGGACATATGTGAAACTATGGGGACATCTATGAAACTAATGGGACATATGTAAAACTATTGGGGCGTCTGTGAAACTACTGGGACATGTGTGAAACTACTGGGACATCTGTAAAACTACTGGGACATCTGTTAAACTATTGGGACATCTGTGAAACTATGGGGACATCTGTGAAACTAATGGGACATCTGTGAAACTATTGGGAGATCTGTGAAACTATGGGGACATCTGGGAAACTAATGGGACATATGTGAAACTATTGGGGCGTCTGTGAAACTAATGGGACATGTGTGAAACTACTGGGCCATCTGTAATACTACTGGGACATCTGTTAAACTATTGGGACATCTGTGAAACTATGGGGACATCTGTGAAACGATTTAGACATCTGTGAAACTATGGGGACATCTGTTAACCTACTGGGACATCTGTGAAACTACTGGGACATCTCTTAAACTACTGGGACATCTGTTAAACTATTGGGACATCTGTGAAACTACTGGGACATCTGTTAAACTACTGGGACATCTGTTAAACTATTGGGACATCTGTGAAACTATGGGGACATCTGTGAAACTAATGGGACATCTGTGAAACTATTGGGAGATCTGTGAAACTATGGGGACATCTGGGAAACTAATGGGACATATGTGAAACTATTGGGGCGTCTGTGAAACTACTGGGACATGTGTGAAACTACTGGCCCATCTGTAATACTACTGGGACATATGTGAAACTATTGGGACATCTGTGAAACTATGGGGACATCTCTTAACCTACTGGGATATCTGTAAAACTACTGGGACATCTGTGAAACGATTGAGACATCTGTGAAACTATGGGGACATCTGTTAACCTACTGGGACATCTGTGAAACTACTGGGACATCTGTTAAACTACTGGGACATCTGTTAAACTATTGGGACATCTGTGAAACTACTGGGACATCTGTAAAACTACTGGGACATATGTGAACCTATTGGGACATCTGTTAAACTATTGGGACATCTGTGAAACTATGGGGACATCTCTTAACCTACTGGGATATCTGTAAAACTACTGGGACATCTGTGAAACGATTGAGACATCTGTGAAACTATGGGGACATCTGTTAACCTACTGGGACATCTGTGAAACTACTGGGACATCTGTTAAACTACTGGGACATCTGTTAAACTATTGGGACATCTGTGAAACTACTGGGACATCTGTAAAACTACTGGGACATATGTGAACCTATTGGGACATCTGTTAAACTATTGGGACATCTGTGAAACTATTGGGACATCTGTAAAACAACTGGGACATCTGTTAAACTATTGGGACATCTGTTAAACTCCTGGGACATCTGTGAAACTATTGGGACATGAGTGAAACTATTGGGACATCTGTTAAACTATTGGGACATCTGTGAAACTACTGGTACATCTGTGAAACTATTGGGACATCTTGTAACCTACTGGGATGTCTGTAAAACTTCTGGGACATCTGTGAAACTATTGGGACATCTGTGAAACTATTGGGACATCTGTGAAAGTACTGGTACATCTGTGAAACTATTGGGACATCTGTGAAACTATGGGGACATCTGTGAAACAAATGGGACATAGGTGAAACTATTGGGACATCTGTGAAACTATTGGGACATCTGTGAAACTATTGGGACATCTGTGAAACTATTGGGACATATGTGAAACTAATGGGACATCTGTGAAACTATGGGGACATCTGTTAACCTACTGGGATATCTGTAAAACTACTGGGACATCTGTGAAACTATTCGGACATGGGTGAAACTATTGGGACATCTGTTAAACTATTGGGACATCTGTGAAACTATTGGTACATCTGTGAAACTATTGGGACATATGTGAAACTATGGGGACATCTATGAAACTAATGGGACATATGTAAAACTATTGGGGCGTCTGTGAAACTACTGGGACATGTGTGAAACTACTGGGACATCTGTAAAACTACTGGGACATCTGTTAAACTATTGGGACATCTGTGAAACTATGGGGACATCTGTGAAACTAATGGGACATCTGTGAAACTATTGGGAGATCTGTGAAACTATGGGGACATCTGGGAAACTAATGGGACATATGTGAAACTATTGGGGCGTCTGTGAAACTAATGGGACATGTGTGAAACTACTGGGCCATCTGTAATACTACTGGGACATCTGTTAAACTATTGGGACATCTGTGAAACTATGGGGACATCTGTGAAACGATTTAGACATCTGTGAAACTATGGGGACATCTGTTAACCTACTGGGACATCTGTGAAACTACTGGGACATCTCTTAAACTACTGGGACATCTGTTAAACTATTGGGACATCTGTGAAACTACTGGGACATCTGTTAAACTACTGGGACATCTGTTAAACTATTGGGACATCTGTGAAACTATGGGGACATCTGTGAAACTAATGGGACATCTGTGAAACTATTGGGAGATCTGTGAAACTATGGGGACATCTGGGAAACTAATGGGACATATGTGAAACTATTGGGGCGTCTGTGAAACTACTGGGACATGTGTGAAACTACTGGCCCATCTGTAATACTACTGGGACATATGTGAAACTATTGGGACATCTGTGAAACTATGGGGACATCTCTTAACCTACTGGGATATCTGTAAAACTACTGGGACATCTGTGAAACGATTGAGACATCTGTGAAACTATGGGGACATCTGTTAACCTACTGGGACATCTGTGAAACTACTGGGACATCTGTTAAACTACTGGGACATCTGTTAAACTATTGGGACATCTGTGAAACTACTGGGACATCTGTAAAACTACTGGGACATATGTGAACCTATTGGGACATCTGTTAAACTATTGGGACATCTGTGAAACTATTGGGACATCTGTAAAACAACTGGGACATCTGTTAAACTATTGGGACATCTGTTAAACTCCTGGGACATCTGTGAAACTATTGGGACATGGGTGAAACTATTGGGACATCTGTTAAACTATTGGGACATCTGTGAAACTACTGGTACATCTGTGAAACTATTGGGACATCTTTTAACCTACTGGGATGTCTGTAAAACTTCTGGGACATCTGTGAAACTATTGGGACATCTGTGAAACTATTGGGACATCTGTGAAAGTACTGGTACATCTGTGAAACTATTGGGACATCTGTGAAACTATGGGGACATCTGTGAAACAAATGGGACATTGGTGAAACTATTGGGACATCTGTGAAACTATTGGGACATCTGTGAAACTATTGGAACATCTGTGAAACTATTGGGACATATGTGAAACTATTGGGACATCTGTGAAACTATGGGGACATCTGTTAACCTACTGGGATATCTGTAAAACTACTGGGACATCTGTGAAACTATTGGGACATGGGTGAAACTATTGGGACATCTGTTAAACTATTGGGACATCTGTGAAACTATTGGTACATCTGTGAAACTATTGGGACATATGTGAAACTATGGGGACATCTATGAAACTAATGGGACATATGTAAAACTATTGGGGCGTCTGTGAAACTACTGGGACATGTGTGAAACTACTGGGACATCTGTAAAACTACTGGGACATCTGTTAAACTATTGGGACATCTGTGAAACTATGGGGACATCTGTGAAACTAATGGGACATCTGTGAAACTATTGGGAGATCTGTGAAACTATGGGGACATCTGGGAAACTAATGGGACATATGTGAAACTATTGGGGCGTCTGTGAAACTACTGGGACATGTGTGAAACTACTGCGCCATCTGTAATACTACTGGGACATCTGTTAAACTATTGGGACATCTGTGAAACTATGGGGACATCTGTGAAACGATTGAGACATCTGTGAAACTATGGGGACATCTGTTAACCTACTGGGACATCTGTGAAACTACTGGGACATCTGTTAAACTACTGGGACATCTGTTAAACTATTGGGACATCTGTGAAACTACTGGGACATCTGTAAAACTACTGGGACATATGTGAACCTATTGGGACATCTGTTAAACTATTGGGACATCTGTGAAACTATTGGGACATCTGTAAAACAACTGGGACATCTGTTAAACTATTGGGACATCTGTTAAACTCCTGGGACATCTGTGAAACTATAGGGACATGGGTGAATCTATTGGGACATCTGTTAAACTATTGGGACATCTGTGAAACTACTGGTACATCTGTGAAACTATTGGGACATCTGTGAAACTACTGGGACATCTGTTAAACTATTGAGACATCTGTGAAACTACTGGGACATCTGTAAAACTACTGGGACATATGTGAACCTTTTGGGACATCTGTGAAACTATTGGGACATCTGTGAAACTATGGGGAGATCTGTGAAACTAATGGGACATATGTGAAACTATTGGGACATCTGTGAAATTACTGGTAGATCTGTGAAACTATCGGGACATCTTTTAACCTACTGGGATGTCTGTAAAACTTCTGGGACATCTGTGAAACTATTGGGACATCTGTGAAACTATTGGGACATCTGTGAAAGTACTGGTACATCTGTGAAACTATTGGGACATCTGTGAAACTATGGGGACATCTGTGAAACAAATGGGACATAGGTGAAACTATTGGGACATCTGTGAAACTATTGGGACATCTGTGAAAATATTGGGACATCTGTGAAACTAATGGGACATATGTGAAACTATTGGGACATATGTGAAACTATTGGGACATCTGTGAAACTATGGGGACATCTGTTAACCTACTGGGACATCTGTGAAACTATTGGGACATCTGTGAAACTACTGGGACATCTGTAAAACTACTGGGACATATGTGAACCTATTGGGACATCTGTGAAACTATTGGGACATCTGTGAAACTATTGGGACATCTGTGAAACAACTGGGACATCTGTTAAACTGTTGGGACATCTGTGAAACTACTGGGACATCTGTAAAACTACTGGGACATATGTGAACCTATTGGGACATCTGTGAAACTATTGGGACATCTGTGAAACTATTGGGACATCTGTGAAACAACTGGGACATCTGTTAAACTATTGGGACATCTGTTAAACTACTGGGACATCTGTTAAACTATTGGGACATCTGTGAAACTACTGGGACATCTGTAAAACTACTGGGACATATGGGAACCTATTGGGACATCTGTGAAACTATTGGGACATCTGTGAAACTATTGGGACATCTGTGAAACAACTGGGACATCTGTTAAACTATTGGGACATCTGTGAAACGATTGGGACATCTGTGAAACTATGGGGACATCTGTTAACCTACTGGGATATCTGTGAAACTACTGGGACATCTGTTAAACTACTGGGACATCTGTTAAACTATTGGGACATCTGTGAAACTACTGGGACATCTGTAAAACTACTGGGACATATGTGAACCCATTGGGACATCTGTGAAACTATTGGGACATCTGTGAAACTATTGGGACATCTGTGAAACAACTGGGACATCTGTTAAACTATTGGGACATCTGTTAAACTCCTGGGACATCTGTGAAACTATGGGGACATCTGTGAAACTATTGGGACATCTGTGAAACTACTGGTACATCTGTGAAACTATGGGGACATCTATGAAACTATTGGGACATCTGGGAAACTATTGGGACATCTGTGAAACTATGGGGACATCTGTGAAACTAATGTGATATCTGTGAAACTAATGTGATATCTGTGAAACTACTGGGACATCTGTAAAACTACTGGGACATATGTGAACCTATTGGGACATCTGTGAAACTATGGGGACATCTGTTAACCTACTGGGATATCTGTAAAACTACTGGGACATCTGTGAAACTATTGGGACATCTGTGAAACTATGGGGACATCTGTTAACCTACTGGGACATCTGTGAAACTACTGGGACATCTGTTAAACTACTGGGACATCTGTTAAACTATTGGGACATCTCTGAAACTACTGGGACATCTGTAAAACTACTGGGACATATGTGAACCTATTGGGACATCTGTTAAACTATTGGGACATCTGTGAAACTATTGGGACATCTGTAAAACAACTGGGACATTTGTTAAACTATTGGGACATCTGTTAAACTCCTGGGACATCTGTGAAACTATTGGGACATGGGTGAAACTATTGGGACATCTGTTAAACTATTGGGACATCTGTGAAACTACTGGTACATCTGTGAAACTATTGGGACATCTTTTAACCTACTGGGATGTCTGTAAAACTTCTGGGACATCTGTGAAACTATTGGGACATCTGTGAAACTATTGGGACATCTGTGAAAGTACTGGTACATCTGTGAAACTATTGGGACATCTGTGAAACTATGGGGACATCTGTGAAACAAATGGGACATAGGTGAAACTATTGGGACATCTGTGAAACTATTGGGACATCTGTGAAACTATTGGGACATCTGTGAAACTAATGGGACATATGTGAAACTATTGGGACATCTGTGAAACTATGGGGACATCTGTTAACCTACTGGGATATCTGTAAAACTACTGGGACATCTGTGAAACTATTGGGACATGGGTGAAACTATTGGGACATCTGTTAAACTATTGGGACATCTGTTAAACTATTGGGACATCTGTGAAACTATTGGTACATCTGTGAAACTATGGGGACATCTGTGAAACAAATGGGACATAGGTGAAACTATTGGGACATCTGTGAAACTATTGGGACATCTGTGAAACTATTGGGACATCTGTGAAACTAATGGGACATATGTGAAACTATTGGGACATCTGTGAAACTATGAGGACATTTGTTAACCTACTGGGATATCTGTAAAACTACTGGGACATCTGTGAAACTATTGGGACATGGGTGAAACTATTGGGACATCTGTTAAACTATTGGGACATCTGTGAAACTATTGGTACATCTGTGAAACTATTGGGACATATGTGAAACTATGGGGACATCTATGAAACTAATGGGACATATGTAAAACTATTGGGGCGTCTGTGAAACTACTGGGACATGTGTGAAACTACTGGGACATCTGTAAAACTACTGGGACATCTGTTAAACTATTGGGACATCTGTGAGACTATGGGGACATCTGTGAAACTAATGGGACATCTGTGAAACTATTGGGAGATCTGTGAAACTATGGGGACATCTGGGAAACTAATGGGACATATGTGAAACTATTGGGGCGTCTGTGAAACTACTGGGACATGTGTGAAACTACTGGGCCATCTGTAATACTACTGGGACATCTGTTAAACTATTGGGACATCTGTGAAACTATGGGGACATCTGTGAAACTAATGGGACATCTGTGGAACTATTGGGAGATCTGTGAAACTATGGGGACATCTGGGAAACTAATGGGACATATGTGAAACTATTGGGGCGTCTGTGAAACTACTGGGACATGTGTGAAACTACTGGCCCATCTGTAATACTACTGGGACATATGTGAAACTATTGGGACATCTGTGAAACTATGGGGACATCTCTTAACCTACTGGGATATCTGTAAAACTACTGGGACATCTGTGAAACGATTGAGACATCTGTGAAACTATGGGGACATCTGTTAACCTACTGGGACATCTGTGAAACTACTGGGACATCTGTTAAACTACTGGGACATCTGTTAAACTATTGGGACATCTGTGAAACTACTGGGACATCTGTAAAACTACTGGGACATATGTGAACCTATTGGGACATCTGTTAAACTATTGGGACATCTGTGAAACTATTGGGACATCTGTAAAACAACTGGGACATCTGTTAAACTATTGGGACATCTGTTAAACTCCTGGGACATCTGTGAAACTATTGGGACATGGGTGAAACTATTGGGACATCTGTTAAACTATTGGGACATCTGTGAAACTACTGGTACATCTGTGAAACTATTGGGACATCTGTGAAAGTACTGGTACATCTGTGAAACTATTGGGACATCTGTGAAACTATGGGGACATCTGTGAAACAAATGGGACATAGGTGAAACTATTGGGACATCTGTGAAACTATTGAGGCATCTGTGAAACTATTGGGACATCTGTGAAACTAATGGGACATATGTGAAACTATTGGGACATCTGTGAAACTATGGGGACATCTGTTAACCTACTGGGATATCTGTAAAACTACTGGGACATCTGTGAAACTATTGGGACATGGGTGAAACTACTGGGACATCTGTTAAACTATTGGGACATCTGTTAAACTATTGGGACATCTGTGAAACTACTGAGACATCTGTTAAACTATTGGGACATCTTTGAAACTACTGGGACATCTGTAAAACTACTGGGACATATGTGAACCTTTTGGGACATCTGTGAAACTATTGGGACATCTGTTAAACTATTGGGACATCTGTGAAACTATGGGGAGATCTGTGAAACTAATGGGACATATGTGAAACTATTGGGACATCTGTGAAACTACTGGTAGATCTGTGAAACTATCGGGACATCTTTTAACCTACTGGGATGTCTGTAAAACTTCTGGGACCTCTGTGAAACTATTGGGACATCTGTGAAACTATTGGGACATCTGTGAAAGTACTGGTACATCTGTGAAACTATTGGGACATCTGTGAAACTATGGGGACATCTGTGAAACAAATGGGACATAGGTGAAACTATTGGGACATCTGTGAAACTATTGGGACATCTGTGAAACTATTGGGACATCTGTGAAACTAATGGGACATATGTGAAACTATTGGGACATATGTGAAACTATTGGGACATCTGTGAAACTATGGGGACATCTGTTAACCTACTGGGATATCTGTAAAACTACTGGGACATCTGTGAAACGATTGGGACATCTGTGAAACTATGGGGACATCTGTTAACCTACTGTGACATCTGTGAAACTACTGGGACATCTGTTAAACTACTGGGACATCTGTTAAACTATTGGGACATCTGTGAAACTACTGGGACATCTGTAAAACTACTGGGACATATGTGAACCTATTGGGACATCTGTGAAACTATTGGGACATCTGTGAAACTATTGGGACATCTGTGAAACAACTGGGACATCTGTTAAACTATTGGGACATCTGTGAAACGATTGGGACATCTGTGAAACTATGGGGACATCTGTTAACCTACTGGGATATCTGTGAAACTACTGGGACATCTGTTAAACTACTGGGACATCTATTAAACTATTGGGACATCTGTGAAACTACTGGGACATCTGTAAAACTACTGGGAAATATGTGAACCCATTGGGACATCTGTGAAACTATTGGGACATCTGTGAAACTATTGGGACATCTGTGAAACAACTGGGACATCTGTTAAACTATTGGGACATCTGTTAAACTCCTGGGACATCTGTGAAACTATGGGGACATCTGTGAAACTATTGGGACATCTGTGAAACTACTGGTACATCTGTGAAACTATGGGGACATCTGTGAAACTATTGGGACATCTGGGAAACTATTGGGACATCTGTGAAACTATGGGGACATCTGTGAAACTAATGTGATATCTGTGAAACTAATGTGATATCTGTGAAACTACTGGGACATCTGTAAAACTACTGGGACATATGTGAACCTATTGGGACATCTGTGAAACTATGGGGACATCTGTTAACCTACTGGGATATCTGTAAAACTACTGGGACATCTGTGAAACTATTGGGACATCTGTGAAACTATGGGGACATCTGTTAACCTACTGGGACATCTGTGAAACTACTGGGACATCTGTTAAACTACTGGGACATCTGTTAAACTATTGGGACATCTGTGAAACTACTGGGACATCAGTAAAACTACTGGGACATATGTGAACCTATTGTGACATCTGTTAAACTATTGGGACATCTGTGAAACTATTGGGACATCTGTAAAACAACTGGGACATATGTTAAACTATTGGGACATCTGTTAAACTCCTGGGACATCTGTGAAACTATTGGGACATGGGTGAAACTATTGGGACATCTGTTAAACTATTGGGACATCTGTGAAACTACTGGTACATCTGTGAAACTATTGGGACATCTTTTAACCTACTGGGATGTCTGTAAAACTTCTGGGACATCTGTGAAACTATTGGGACATCTGTGAAACTAATGGGACATCTGTGAAAGTACTGGTACATCTGTGAAACTATTGGGACATCTGTGAAACTATGGGGACATCTGTGAAACAAATGGGACATAGGTGAAACTATTGGGACATCTGTGAAACTATTGGGACATCTGTGAAACTATTGGGACATCTGTGAAACTAATGGGACATATGTTAAACTATTGGGACATCTGTGAAACTGTGGGGACATCTGTTAACCTACTGGGATATCTGTAAAACTACTGGGACATCTGTGAAACTATTGGGACATGGGTGAAACTATTGGGACATCTGTTAAACTATTGGGACATCTGTGAAACTATTGGTACATCTGTGAAACTATTGGGACATCTGTGAAACTATGGGGACATCTATGAAACTAATGGGACATATGTAAAACTATTGGGGCGTCTGTGAAACTACTGGGCATGTGTGAAACTACTGGGACATCTGTAAAACTACTGGGACATCTGTTAAACTATTGGGACATCTGTGAAACTATGGGGACATCTGTGAAACTAATGGGACATCTGTGAAACTATTGGGAGATCTGTGAAACTATGGGGACATCTGGGAAACTAATGGGACATATGTGAAACTATTGGGGCGTCTGTGAAACTACTGGGACATGTGTGAAACTACTGGGCCATCTGTAATACTACTGGGACATCTGTTAAACTATTGGGACATCTGTGAAACTATGGGGACATCTGTGAAACTAATGGGACATCTGTGAAACTATTGGGAGATCTGTGAAACTATGGGGACATCTGGGAAACTAATGAGACATATGTGAAACTATTGGGGCGTCTGTGAAACTACTGGGACATGTGTGAAACTACTGGCTCATCTGTAATACTACTGGGACATATGTGAAACTATTGGGACATCTGTGAAACTATGGGGACATCTCTTAACCTACTGGGATATCTGTAAAACTACTGGGACATCTGTTAAACTACTGGGACATCTGTTAAACTATTGGGACATCTGTGAAACTACTGGGACATCTGTAAAACTACTGGGACATATGTGAACCTATTGGGACATCTGTTAAACTATTGGGACATCTGTGAAACTATTGGGACATCTGTAAAACAACTGGGACATCTGTGAAACTATTGGGACATGGGTGAAACTATTGGGACATCTGTTAAACTATTGGGACATCTGTGAAACTACTGGTACATCTGTGAAACTATTGGGACATCTGTGAAACTACTGGGACATCTGTTAAACTATTGGGACATCTGTGAAACTACTGGGACATCTGTAAAACTACTGGGACATATGTGAACCTTTTGGGACATCTGTGAAACTATTGGGACATCTGTGAAACTATGGGGAGATCTGTGAAACTAATGGGACATATGTGAAACTATTGGGACATCTGTGAAACTATCGGGACATCTTTTAACCTACTGGGATGTCTGTAAAACTTCTGGGACATCTGTGAAACTATTGGGACATCTGTGAAACTATTGGGACATCTGTGAAAGTACTGGTACATCTGTGAAACTATTGGGACTACTGTGAAACTATGGGGACATCTGTGAAACAAATGGGACATAGGTGAAACTATTGGGACATCTGTGAAACTATTGGGACATCTGTGAATCTATTGGGACATCTGTGAAACTAATGGGACATATGTGAAACTATTGGGACATCTGTGAAACTATGGGGACATCTGTTAACCTACTGGGATATCTGTAAAACTACTGGGACATCTGTGAAACGATTGGGACATCTGTGAAACTATGGGGACATCTGTTAACCTACTGGGACATCTGTGAAACTATTGGGACATCTGTTAAACTACTGGGACATCTGTTAAACTATTGGGACATCTGTGAAACTACTGGGACATCTGTGAAACTATTGGGAGATCTGTGAAACTATGGGGACATCTGGGAAACTAATGAGACATATGTGAAACTATTGGGGCGTCTGTGAAACTACTGGGACATGTGTGAAACTACTGGCTCATCTGTAATACTACTGGGACATATGTGAAACTATTGGGACATCTGTGAAACTATGGGGACATCTCTTAACCTACTGGGATATCTGTAAAACTACTGGGACATCTGTTAAACTACTGGGACATCTGTTAAACTATTGGGACATCTGTGAAACTACTGGGACATCTGTAAAACTACTGGGACATATGTGAACCTATTGGGACATCTGTTAAACTATTGGGACATCTGTGAAACTATTGGGACATCTGTAAAACAACTGGGACATCTGTGAAACTATTGGGACATGGGTGAAACTATTGGGACATCTGTTAAACTATTGGGACATCTGTGAAACTACTGGTACATCTGTGAAACTATTGGGACATCTGTGAAACTACTGGGACATCTGTTAAACTATTGGGACATCTGTGAAACTACTGGGACATCTGTAAAACTACTGGGACATATGTGAACCTTTTGGGACATCTGTGAAACTATTGGGACATCTGTGAAACTATTGGGACATCTGTGAAACTATCGGGACATCTTTTAACCTACTGGGATGTCTGTAAAACTTCTGGGACATCTGTGAAACTATTGGGACATCTGTGAAACTATTGGGACATCTGTGAAAGTACTGGTACATCTGTGAAACTATTGGGACTACTGTGAAACTATGGGGACATCTGTGAAACAAATGGGACATAGGTGAAACTATTGGGACATCTGTGAAACTATTGGGACATCTGTGAATCTATTGGGACATCTGTGAAACTAATGGGACATATGTGAAACTATTGGGACATCTGTGAAACTATGGGGACATCTGTTAACCTACTGGGATATCTGTAAAACTACTGGGACATCTGTGAAACGATTGGGACATCTGTGAAACTATGGGGACATCTGTTAACCTACTGGGACATCTGTGAAACTATTGGGACATCTGTTAAACTACTGGGACATCTGTTAAACTATTGGGACATCTGTGAAACTACTGGGACATCTGTAAAACTACTGGGAGATATGTGAACCTATTGGGACATCCGTGAAACGATTGGGACATCTGTGAAACTATGGGGACATCTGTTAACCTTCTGGGACATCTGTGAAAGTACTGGTACATCTGTGAAACTATTGGGACTACTGTGAAACTATGGGGACATCTGTGAAACAAATGGGACATAGGTGAAACTATTGGGACATCTGTGAAACTATTGGGACATCTGTGAATCTATTGGGACATCTGTGAAACTAATGGGACATATGTGAAACTATTGGGACATCTGTGAAACTATGGGGACATCTGTTAACCTACTGGGATATCTGTAAAACTACTGGGACATCTGTGAAACGATTGGGACATCTGTGAAACTATGGGGACATCTGTTAACCTACTGGGACATCTGTGAAACTACTGGGACATCTGTTAAACTACTGGGACATCTGTTAAACTATTGGGACATCTGTGAAACTACTGGGACATCTGTAAAACTACTGGGAGATATGTGAACCTATTGGGACATCCGTGAAACTATTGGGACATCTGTGAAACTATTGGGACATCTGTGAAACAACTGGGACATCTGTTAAACTATTGGGACATCTGTGAAACGATTGGGACATCTGTGAAACTATGGGGACATCTGTTAACCTACTGGAATATCTGTGAAACTACTGGGACATCTGTTAAACTCCTGGGACATCTGTTAAACTATTGGGACATCTGTGAAACTACTGGGACATCTGTAAAACTACTGGGACATATGTGAACCCATTGGGACATCTGTGAAACTATTGGGACATCTGTGAAACTATTGGGACATCTGTGAAACAACTGGGACATCTGTTAAACTATTGGGACATCTGTTAAACTCCTGGGACATCTGTGAAACTATGGGGACATCTGTGAAACTATTGGGACATCTGTGAAACTACTGGTACATCTGTGAAACTATTGGGACATCTGTGAAACTATTGGGACATCTGGGAAACTATTGGGACATCTGTGAAACTATGGGGACATCTGTGAAACTAATGTGATATCTGTGAAACTAATGTGATATCTGTGAAACTACTGGGACATCTGTAAAACTACTGGGACATATGTGAACCTATTGGGACATCTGTGAAACTATGGGGACATCTGTTAACCTACTGGGACATCTGTGAAACTACTGGGACATCTGTTAAACTACTGGGACATCTATTAAACTATTGGGACATCTGTGAAACTATGGGGGACATCTGTTAACCTACTGGGATATCTGTAAAACTACTGGGACATTTGTGAAACGATTGGGACATCTGTGAAACTATGGGGACATCTGTTAACCTTCTGGGACATCTGTGAAACTACTGGGACATCCGTTAAACTACTGGGACATCTGTGAAACTATTGGGACATCTGTCAAACAACTGGGACATCTGTTAAACTATTGGGACATCTGTTAAACTCCTGGGACATCTGTGAAACTATTGGGACATGGGTGAAACTATGGGGACATCTGTGAAACTATGGGGACATCTGGAAAACTAATGGGACATATGTGAAACTATTGGGGCGTCTGTGAAACTACTGGGACATGTGTGAAACTACTGGGCCATCTGTAATACTACTGGGACATCTGTTAAACTATTGGGACATCTGTGAAACTATGGGGAGATCTGTGAAACTAATGGGACATATGTGAAACTAATGGGACATCTGTGAAACTACTGGTACATCTGTGAAACTATCGGGACATCTTTTAACCTACTGGGATGTCTGTAAAACTTCTGGGACATCTGTGAAACTATTGGGACATCTGTGAAACTATTGGGACATCTGTGAAAGTACTGGTACATCTGTGAAACTATTGGGACATCTGTGAAACTATGGGGACATCTGTGAAACAAATGGGACATAGGTGAAACTATTGGGACATCTGTGAAACTATTGGGACATCCGTGAAACTAATGGGACATATGTGAAACTATTGGGACATCTGTGAAACTATGGGGACATCTGTTAACCTACTGGGATATCTGTAAAACTACTGGGACATCTGTGAAACGATTGGGACATCTGTGAAACTATGGGGACATCTGTTAACCTACTGGGACATCTGTGAAACTACTGGGACATCTGTTAAACTACTGGGACATCTGTTAAACTATTGAGACATCTGTGAAACTACTGGGACATCTGTAAAACTACTGGGACATATGTGAACCTATTGGGACATCTGTGAAACTATTGGGACATCTGTGAAACTATTGGGACATCTGTGAAACAACTGGGACATCTGTTAAACTATTGGGACATCTGTGAAACGATTGGGACATCTGTGAAACTATGGGGACATCTGTTAACCTACTGGGACATCTGTGAAACTACTGGGACATCTGTTAAACTACTGGGACATCTGTTAAACTATTGGGACATCTGTGAAACTACTGGGACATCTGTAAAACTACTGGGACATATGTGAACCTATTGGGACATCTGTGAAACTATTGGGACATCTGTGAAACTATTGGGACATCTGTGAAACAACTGGGACATCTGTTAAACTATTGGGACATCTGTTAAACTCCTGGGACATCTGTGAAACTATGGGGACATCTGTGAAACTAATGGGACATCTTTGAAACTATTGGGAGATCTGTGAAACTATGGGGACATCTGGGAAACTAATGGGACATATGTGAAACTATTGGGGCGCCTGTGAAACTACTGGGACATGTGTGAAACTACTGGGCCATCTGTAATACTACTGGGACATCTGTTAAACTCTTGGGACATCTGTGAAACTATGGGGACATCTGTGAAACTAATGGGACATCTGTGAAACTATTGGGAGATCTGTGAAACTATGGGGACATCTGGGAAACTAATGGGACATATGTGAAACTATTGGGGCGTCTGTGAAACTACTGGGCCATCTGTAATACTACTGGGACATATGTGAAACTATTGGGACATCTGTGAAACTATGGGGACATCTGTGAAACTATGGGGACATCTCTTAACCTACTGGGATATCTGTAAAACTACTGGGACATCTGTGAAACGATTGAGACATCTGTGAAACTATGGGGACATCTGTTAACCTACTGGGCCATCTGTGAAACTACTGGGACATCTGTTAAACTACTGGGACATCTGTTAAACTATTGGGACATCTGTGAAACTACTGGGACATCTGTAAAACTACTGGGACATATGTGAACCTATTGGGACATCTGTTAAACTATTGGGACATCTGTGAAACTATTGGGACATCTGTAAAACAACTGGGACATCTGTTAAACTATTGGGACATCTGTTAAACTCCTGGGACATCTGTGAAACTATTGGGACATGGGTGAAACTATTGGGACATCTGTTAAACTATTGGGACATCTGTGAAACTACTGGTACATCTGTGAAACTATTGGGACATCTGTGAAACTACTGGGACATCTGTTAAACTACTGGGACATCTGTTAAACTATTGGGACATCTGTGAAACTACTGGGACATCTGTAAAACTACTGGGACATATGTGAACCTTTTGGGACATCTGTGAAACTATTGGGACATCTGTGAAACTATTGGGACATCTGTGAAACTATGGGGACATCTGTGAAACTAATGGGACATATGTGAAACTATTGGGGCATCTGTGAAACTACTGAGACATGTGTGAAACTACTGGGACATCTGTAAAACTACTGGGACATCTGTTAAACTATTGGGACATCTGTGAAACTATGGGGACATCTGTAAAACAACTGGGACATCTGTTAAACTATTGGGACATCTGTTAAACTCCTGGGACATCTGTGAAACTATTGGGACATGGGTGAAACTATTGGGACATCTGTTAAACTATTGGGACATCTGTGAAACTACTGGTACATCTGTGAAACTATTGGGACATCTGTGAAACTACTGGGACATCTGTTAAACTACTGGGACATCTGTTAAACTATTGGGACATCTGTGAAACTACTGGGACATCTGTAAAACTACTGGGACATATGTGAACCTTTTGGGACATCTGTGAAACTATTGGGACATCTGTGAAACTATTGGGACATCTGTGAAACTATGGGGACATCTGTGAAACTAATGGGACATATGTGAAACTATTGGGGCATCTGTGAAACTACTGAGACATGTGTGAAACTACTGGGACATCTGTAAAACTACTGGGACATCTGTTAAACTATTGGGACATCTGTGAAACTATTGGGACATCTGTGAAACTATGGGGACATCTGTGAAACTATTGGGACATCTGGGAAACTATTGGGACATCTGTGAAACTATGGGGACATCTGTGAAACTACTGGGACATCTGTTAAACTACTGGGACATCTATTAAACTATTGGGACATCTGTGAAACTATGGGGGACATCTGTTAACCTACTGGGATATCTGTAAAACTACTGGGACATTTGTGAAACGATTGGGACATCTGTGAAACTATGGGGACATCTGTTAACCTTCTGGGACATCTGTGAAACTACTGGGACATCCGTTAAACTACTGGGACATCTGTGAAACTATTGGGACATCTTTCAAACAACTGGGAAATCTGTTAAACTATTGGGACATCTGTTAAACTCCTGGGCATCTGTGAAACTATTGGGACATGGGTGAAACTATGGGGACATCTGTGAAACTATGGGGACATCTGGGAAACTAATGGGACATATGTGAAACTATTGGGGCGTCTGTGAAACTACTGGGACATCTGTAATACTACTGGGACATCTGTTAAACTATTGGGACATCTGTGAAACTATGGGGAGATCTGTGAAACTAATGGGACATATGTGAAACTATTGGGACATCTGTAAAACTACTGGTACATCTGTGAAACTATCGGGACATCTTTTAAGCTACTGGGATGTCTGTAAAACTTCTGGGACATCTGTGAAACTATTGGGACATCTGTGAAACTATTGGGACATCTGTGAAAGTACTGGTACATCTGTGAAACTATTGGGACATCTGTGAAACTATGGGGACATCTGTGAAACAAATGGGACATAGGTGAAACTATTGGGACATCTGTGAAACTATTGGGACATCTGTGAAACTATTGGGACATCTGTGAAACTAATGGGACATATGTGAAACTATTGGGACATCTCTGAAACTATGGGGACATCTGTTAACCTACTGGGATATCTGTAAAACTACTGGGACATCTGTGAAACGATTGGGACATCTGTGAAACTATGGGGACATCTGTTAACCTACTGGGACATCTGTGACTGGGAGTGACTCTGAGTGACTATTAGTGACGGTGTGAGTGAATGAGTGACTCTGAGTGACTATGAGTGACTGTGTGTGACTGTGAGTGACTGTAATTGACTGTGTGAGTGACTGTGTGAGTGACTGTGTGAGTGACTGTGTGAGTGACTACGAGTGACTATGTGAGTGACTATGAGTGACTGTGTGATTGACTGTGTGAGTGAATGTGTGAGTGACTGTGTGAGTGACTGTGTGGGTGACTGTGAGTGACTACGAGTGACTGTGTGAGTGACTATGAGTGAGCGTGTTAGTGACTGTGTGAGTGACTGTGTGAGTGACTGTGTGGGTGACTGTGAGTGACTACGAGTGACTGTGTGAGTGACTATGATTGACTGAGTGACTGTAATTGACTGTGTGAGTGACTATGAGTGACTATGAGTGACTGTGTGTGTGACTCTGAGTGACTCTGAGTGAATCTGAATGACTGTGTGAGTGACTGTGTGAGTGACTGTGAGTTACTATGAGTGACTGAGTGACTTAATTGACTGTGCGAGTGACTATGAGTTACTGTGAGTGACTGTTAGTGTGACTCTGAGTGACTATGAATGACTGTGTGAGTGACTCTGAAAGACTGTGAGTGACTATGAGTTACTGTGAGTGACTGTGTGAGTGACTATGAGTGACTGATTGAGTGTGTGAGTGACTGTGTGTGTGACTATGAGTGACTGTGTGAGTGACTGTGAGTGACTGTGTGAGTGACTCTGAGTGACTGTGTGAGTGACTGTGTTAGTGACTGAGTGACTGTGAGTGACTATGAGTGAATATGAGTGACTATGAGTGACTGAGAATGACTGTAATTGACTGTGTGAGTGACTTTGAGTGACTGTGTGAGTGACTGAATGACTCTGAGTGACTGTGTGAGAGACTGTGTGAGTGACTCTGAGTGACTGTGTGAGTGGCTGTAATTGACTGGTGAGTGACTATGAGTGACTAATTGACTGTGAGAATGACTGAGTGACTATGAGTGACTGTGTGAGTGACTATGAGTGAATGAGTGACTGTGTGAGTGACTATGACTGACTATGAGTGACTGTGTGAATGACTGTGTGAGTGAATGAGTGACTGTGTGAATGACTGTGTGAGTGAATGAGTGACTGTGTGAGTGACTGTGTGAGTGACTCTGAGTGACTCTGATTGTGTGAGTGACTGTGAGTGACTGTGAGTTACTATGAGTGACTGTGTGAGTGGCTGTGTGAGTGAATGTGAGTGACTACGAGTGACTGTGTGAGTGACTGTGAGTGACTATGAGTGACTGAGTGACTGTGTGAGTGACTGTGTGAGTGACTGTGAGTGACTATGAGTGACTGTGTGAGTGACTGTGTGAGTGACTCTGAGTGACTGTTTGAGTGACTATGAGTGACTGTGAGTGACTGTGTGAGTGACTGAGTGACTGTGAGTGACTGTGTGAATGACTGAGTGATTTTGTGAGTGACTGTGAGTGACTGTGAGTGTCTATGAGTGACTGTGTGACTGTGTGAGTGACTGTGTGACTGTGTGAGTGACTGAGTGACTGTGTGAGTGACTGTGAGTGACTATGAGTGACTGTGTGACTGTGTGAGTGACTATGAGTGACTGTGTGAGTGACTGTGTGAGTGACTGTGAGTGAATATGAGTGACTCTGAGTGACTATGAGTGACTGTATGTGTGACTGTAATTGACTGTGAGTGACTATGAGTGACTATGAGTGACTGTGTGAGTGACTGTGTGAGTGACTATGAGTGACTGTGTGATTGACTGTGTGAGTGACTGTGAGTAACTGTGAGTGACTAAGAGTGACTGTGTGAGTGACTGTGTGAGTGACTGAGTGACTGTGAGTGACTGTGAGTGACCATGAGTGACTGAGTGACTGTGAGTGACTGTGAGTGACCATGAGTGACTGAGTGACTGTGTGAGTGACTGAGTGACTGTGAGTGACTGTGTGTGTGACTGTGTGAGTGACTGTGAGTGACTGAGTGACTCTGAGTGTCGGTGAGTGACTCTGAGTGACTATGAGTGACTGTGTGAGTGACTGAGTGAATGTGAGTGACTGTGAGTGACTATGAGTGATTGTGAGTGACTGAGTGACTCTGAGTGACTATGAGTGACTGTGTGAGTGACTGTGAGTGACTATGAGTGACTGTGAGTGACTGTGTGAGTGACTGTGAGTGACTGTGTGAGTGACTGTGAGTGACTGTGCGAGTGACTTTGTGAGTGACTGTGAGTGACTGTGAGTGACTATGAGTGACTGTGTGACTGTGTGAGTGACTGTGTGACTGTGTGATTGACTGAGTGACTAATTGACTGTGAATGACTGCGAATGACTATGAGTGACTGTGTGAGTGACCATGAGTGACTTGTGTGAGTGACCCACCCACTCAATCACCCACTCAATCACCCACTTACTCACCCACTCACTCACTCACTCACCCACTCACTCACCCACTCACCCACTCACTCACCCACTCACCCACTCACCCATTCACTCACTCACCCACTCACCTACTCACTCACCCACTCACTCACCAATTCACCCACCCACTCACCCACTCACTCACCCACTCACCACTCACTCACCCACTCACTCACCCATTCACTCTCCCACTCACTCACCCACTCACTCACTCACCCACACACTCACCCACTCACTCACCCACTCACTCACCCACTCACTCACTCACCCACTCACTCACCAACTCACTCACTCACCCACTCACTCACCCTCACACTCACCCACTCACTCACCCACTCACCCACTCACTCACCCACTCACCCACTCACTCACCAATTCACCCACCCACTCACCCACTCACTCACCCATTCACCACTCACTCACCCACTCACTCACTCACCCACTCACTCACCCACTCACTCACCCTCACACTCACCCACTCACTCACCCATTCATTCACCCACTCACTCACCCACTCACTCACTCACCCACACACTCACCCACTCACTCACCCACTCACTCACTCACCCACTCACCCACTCACTCACCCACTCACTCACCCTCACACTCACCCACTCACTCACCCACTCACCCACCACTCACCCACTTACTCACCCACTCACTCACTCACCCACTCACTCACCCACTCACCCACTCACTCACTCACCCACTCACTCACCCGCTTTACTCACCCACCCACTCACTCACCCACTCACACACTCACTCACCCACTCACTTACGCACTCACTTACCCACTCACCCACTCCCTCACCCACTCACCCATTCACTCACTCACCCACTCACCCACTTACTCACCCACTCACTCACCAATTCACACACCCACTCACTCACCCTCACCCACTCACTCACCCACTCACCCAATCACTCACCCACTCACTCACCCACTCACACACTCACCAACCCACCCACTCACTCACCCACTTTACTCACCCACCCACTCACTCACCCACTCACTCACTCACCCACTCACTCACTCACCCATTCACCCATCCACTCACCCACTCACTCACCCACTCACCACCCACTCACTCACCCAGTCACTCACCCACTCACCCACTCACACACTCACTCACTCACCCGCTCACTCACCCACTTTACTCACCCACCCACTCACTCACCCACTCACACACTCACTCACCCACTCACTTACGCACTCACTTACCCACTCACCCACTCACCCATTCACTCACTCACCCACTCACCCACTCACTCACACACTCACTCACAAATTCACACACCCACTCACTCACCCACTCACCACTCACTCACCCACTCACCACTCACTCACCCATTCACTCAACAACTCACCCACTCACTCACTCACCCACACACTTACCCACTCACTCACTCACCTACTCACTCACTCACCCACTGACTCACTCTCCCACTCACCCACTCACTCACCCACTCACCCAATTACTCACCCACTCACTCACTCACCCTCTCATTCCCCCACTCAATCACCCACTCCCTCGACATCTCACTCACTCACCCACTCACTCACCCACCCACTCACTCACTCACCCACTCACTCACCATCTCACTCACCCTCTCATTCACCCACTCACTCACCATCTCACTCACCCACTCATTCACCCACTCACTCACCATCTCACTCACTCACTCACCATCTCACTCACCATCTCACCCACCCACTGTAGCCTTAACAAACTGTTGTGGCAAGTGGTGCTAGACAGTAACTATGAAGGCCGGCACGGCACTCGTGTGGGTGGGTGGCCAGCACCACGCGTGGACACCTTCCTCACCCCTGTGGGTGACTGTGAGTGACTGTGTGAGTGACTGTGAGTGACTGTGTAAGTGACTGTGAGTGACTGTGTGAGTGACTGTGAGTGACTGTGTGAGTGACTGTGTGCCTGTGTGAGTGACTGTGAGTGACTGTGTGAGTGACTGTGTGAGTGACTGTGAGTGACTGTGTGTGACTGTGTGAGTGACTGTGTGCCTGTGTGAGTGACTCTGAGTGACTGTGTGAGTGACTGAGTGACTGTGTGAGTGAATGTGAGTGACTATGAGTGATTGTGAGTGACTGAGTGACTCTGAGTGACTATGAATGACTGTGTGAGTGATTGTGAGTGACTATGAGTGACTGTGAGTGACTGTGAGTGACTGTGAGTGACTGTGTGAGTGACTGTGTGAGTGACTGTGAGTGACTGTGAGTGACTATGAGTGACTGTGTGACTGTGTGAGTGACTGTGTGGCTGTGTGAGTGACGGAGTGACTGAGTGAGTGACTGTGAGTGACTGTGAGTGACTGTGAGTGAATGTGAGTGACTCTGAGTGACTGTGTGAGTGACTGAGTGACTGTATGTGTGAATGTAATTGACTGTGAGTGACAATGAGTGACTATGAGTGACTGTGTGAGTGACTGTGTGAGTGACTGTGTGAGTGACTGAGTGACTAATTGACTGTGAATGACTGCGAATGACTATGAGCGACTGTGTGAGTGACCATGAGTGACTTGTGTGAGCGACCCACCCACTCAATCACCCACTCAATCACCCACTTACTCACCCACTCACTCACTCACCCACTCACTCACCCACTCACCCACTCACTCACCCACTCACCCATTCACTCACTCACCCACTCACCCACTTACTCACCAATTCACCCACACACTGACCCACTCACTCACCCACTCACCACTCACTCACCCACTCACCCACTCACCCATTCACTCACCCACTCACTCACCCACTCACCCACACACTCACCCACTCACTCACCCACTCACTCACCCACTCACTCACCCACTCACTCACCCACTTACTCACCCTCACACTCACCCACTCACTCACCCATTCACCCACTCACTCACCCACTTACTCACCCACTCACTCACCCACTCACTCACCCACTCACCCACTCACCCATTCACTCACTCACCCACTCACTCACCCACTCACTCACCAATTCACCCACCCACTCACCCACTCACTCACCCACTCACCACTCACTCACCCACTCACCCACTCACTCACCCATTCACTCACCCACTCACTCACCCACTCACTCACTCACTCACCCACACACTCACCCACTCACTCACCCACTCACTCACCCACTCACCACCCACTCACTCACCCAGTCACTCACCCACTCACCCACTCACACACTCACTCACTCACCCACTCACTCACCCACTTTACTCACCCACCCACTCACTCACCCACTCACACACTCACTCACCCACTCACTTACGCACTCACTTACCCACTCACCCACTCACTCACCCACTCACCCATTCACTCACTCACCCACTCACCCACTCACTCACACACTCACTCACAAATTCACACACCCACTCACTCACCCACTCACCACTCACTCACCCACTCACCACTCACTCACCCACTCACCCACTCACTCACCCATTCACTCAACAACTCACCCACTCACTCACTCACCCACACACTTACCCACTCACTCACTCACCTACTCACTCACTCACCCACTCACTCACTCTCCCACTCACTCACTCACTCACCCTCACCCACTCACTCACCCACTCACCCAATTACTCACCCACTCACTCACTCACCCTCTCATTCCCCCACTCAATCACCCACTCCCTCGACATCTCACTCACTCACCCACTCACTCACCCACCCACTCACTCACTCACCATCTCACTCACCATCTCACTCACCATCTCACTCACCATCTCACCCACCCACTGTAGCCTTAACAAACTGTTGTGGCAAGTGGTGCTAGACAGTGACTATGAAGGCCGGCACGGCACTCGTGTGGGTGGGTGGCCAGCACCACGCGTGGACACCTTCCTCACCCCTGTGGGTGACTGTGAGTGACTGTGTGTGTGACTGTGTGAGTGACTATGAGTGACTGTGAGTGACTGTGTGAGTGACTGTGAGTGACTGTGTGAGTGCCTGTGTGAGTGACTGTGAGTGACTGTGTGAGTGACTGTGTGAGTGACTGTGATTGACTGTGTGTGACTGTGTGAGTGACTGTGTGCCTGTGTGAGTGACTCTGAGTGACTGTGTGAGTGACTGAGTGACTGTGTGAGTGAATGTGAGTGACTATGAGTGATTGTGAGTGACTGAGTGACTCTGAGTGACTATGAGTGACTGTGTGAGTGATTGTGAGTGACTATGAGTGACTGTGAGTGACTGTGTGAGTGACTGTGAGTGACTGTGAGTGACTGTGTGAGTGACTGTGTGAGTGACTGTGAGTGACTGTGAGTGACTATGAGTGACTGTGTGACTGTGTGAGTGACTGTGTGGCTGTGTGAGTGACGGAGTGACTGAGTGAGTGACTTTGAGTGACTGTGAGTGACTGTGAGTGAATGTGAGTGACTCTGAGTGACTGTGTGAGTGACTATGAGTGACTGTATGTGTGAATGTAATTGACTGTGAGTGACAATGAGTGACTATGAGTGACTGTGTGAGTGACTGTGTGAGTGACTGTGTGAGTGACTGAGTGACTAATTGACTGTGAATGACTGCGAATGACTATGAGTGACTGTGTGAGTGACCATGAGTGACTTGTGTGAGCGACCCACCCACTCAATCACCCACTCAATCACCCACTTACTCACCCACTCACTCACTCACCCACTCACTCACCCACTCACCCACTCACCCATTCACTCACTCACCCACTCACCCACTTACTCACCAATTCACCCACACACTGACCCACTCACTCACCCACTCACCACTCACTCACCCACTCACCCACTCACCCATTCACTCACCCACTCACTCACCCACTCACCCACACACTCACCCACTCACTCACCCACTCACTCACCCACTCACTCACCCACTTACTCACCCTCACACTCACCCACTCACTCACCCATTCACCCACTCACTCACCCACTTACTCACCCACTCACTCACCCACTCACTCACCCACTCACCCACTCACCCATTCACTCACTCACCCACTCACTCACCCACTCACTCACCAATTCACCCACCCACTCACCCACTCACTCACCCACTCACCACTCACTCACCCACTCACCCACTCACTCACCCATTCACTCACCCACTCACTCACCCACTCACTCACTCACTCACCCACACACTCACCCACTCACTCACCCACTCACTCACTCACTCACCCAATCACTCACCCTCACACTCACCCACTCACTCACCCACTCACTCACCCACTCACTCACCCACTCACCCACTCACTCACCCACTCACTCACCAATTCACCCACCCACTCACTCACCCATTCACCACTCACTCACCCACTCACTCACTCACCCACTCACCCACTCACTCACACTCACCCACTCACTCACCCATTCATTCACCCACTCACTCACCCACTCACTCACTCACCCACACACTCACCTACTCACTCACCCACTCACTCACCCACTCACTCACTCACCCACTCACTCACCCACTCACTCACCCTCACACTCACCCACTCACTCACCCACTCACCCACCACTCACCCACTTACTCACCCACTCACTCACTCACCCACTCACTCACCCACTCACCCACTCACTCACTCACTCACCCACTCACTCACCCACTTTACTCACCCACCCACTCACTCACCCACTCACACACTCACTCACCCACTCACTTACGCACTCACTTACCCACTCACCCACTCACTCACCCACTCACGCATTCACTCACTCACCCACTCACCCACTCACTCACCCACTCACTCACCAATTCACACACCCACTCACTCACCCTCACCCACTCACTCACCCACTCACCCAATCACTCACCCACTCACTCACCCACTTTACTCACCCACCCACTCACTCACCCACTCACTTACACACTCACTTACCCACTCACTCACCCACTCACTCACTCACCTACTCACTCACTCACCCATTCACCCATCCACTAACCCACTCACCCACTCACCACCCACTCACTCACCCACTCACTCACCCACTCACTCACCCACTTTACTCACCCACCCACTCACTCACCCACTCACACACTCACTCACCCACTCACTTACGCACTCACTTACCCACTCACCCACTCACTCACCCACTCACCCATTCACTCACTCACCCACTCACCCACTCACTCACACACTCACTCACAAATTCACACACCCACTCACTCACCCACTCACCACTCATTCACCCACTCACCCACTCACTCACCCATTCACTCATCAATTCACTCACCCACCCACTCACTCACTCACCCACACACTCACCCACTCACTCACCTACTCACTCACCTACTCTCTCACTCACCCACTCACTCACTCTCCCACTCACTCACTCACCCACTCACTCACCCACTCACTCACCCTCACCCACTCACTCACCCACTCACCCAATTACTCACCCACTCACTCACCCACTCACTCACTCACCAACCCACCCACTCACTCACCCACTCACTCACCCACTCACTCACCCACTCACTCACCCATTCACACATCCACTCACCCACTCACTCACCCACTCACCACCCACTCACTCACCCACCCACTCACTCACCCACTCACTCACCCACTTACTCACCCTCACACTCACCCACTCACTCACCCATTCACCCACTCACTCACCCACTTACTCACCCACTCACTCACCCACTCACTCACCCACTCACCCACTCACCCATTCACTCACTCACCCACTCACTCACCCACTCACTCACCAATTCACCCACCCACTCACCCACTCACTCACCCACTCACCACTCACTCACCCACTCACCCACTCACTCACCCATTCACTCACCCACTCACTCACCCACTCAATCACTCACTCACCCACACACTCACCCACTCACTCACCCACTCACTCACCCACTCACCACCCACTCACTCACCCAGTCACTCACCCACTCACCCACTCACACACTCACTCACTCACCCACTCACTCACCCACTTTACTCACCCACCCACTCACTCACCCACTCACACACTCACTCACCCACTCACTTACGCACTCACTTACCCACTCACCCACTCACTCACCCACTCACCCATTCACTCACTCACCCACTCACCCACTCACTCACACACTCACTCACAAATTCACACACCCACTCACTCACCCACTCACCACTCACTCACCCACTCACCACTCACTCACCCACTCACCCACTCACTCACCCATTCACTCAACAACTCACCCACTCACTCACTCACCCACACACTTACCCACTCACTCACTCACCTACTCACTCACTCACCCACTCACTCACTCTCCCACTCACTCACTCACTCACCCTCACCCACTCACTCACCCACTCACCCAATTACTCACCCACTCACTCACTCACCCTCTCATTCCCCCACTCAATCACCCACTCCCTCGACATCTCACTCACTCACCCACTCACTCACCCACCCACTCACTCACTCACCATCTCACTCACCATCTCACTCACCATCTCACTCACCATCTCACCCACCCACTGTAGCCTTAACAAACTGTTGTGGCAAGTGGTGCTAGACAGTAACTATGAAGGCCGGCACGGCACTCGTGTGGGTGGGTGGCCAGCACCACGCGTGGACACCTTCCTCACCCCTGTGGGTGACTGTGAGTGACTGTGTGTGTGACTGTGTGAGTGACTATGAGTGACTGTGAGTGACTGTGTGAGTGACTGTGAGTGACTGTGTGAGTGACTGTGTGCCTGTGTGAGTGACTGTGAGTGACTGTGTGAGTGACTGTGTGAGTGACTGTGAGTGACTGTGTGTGACTGTGTGAGTGACTGTGTGCCTGTGTGAGTGACTCTGAGTGACTGTGTGAGTGACTGAGTGACTGTGTGAGTGAATGTGAGTGACTATGAGTGATTGTGAGTGACTGAGTGACTCTGAGTGACTATGAGTGACTGTGTGAGTGATTGTGAGTGACTATGAGTGACTGTGAGTGACTGTGTGAGTGACTGTGAGTGACTGTGAGTGACTGTGTGAGTGACTGTGTGAGTGACTGTGAGTGACTGTGAGTGACTATGAGTGACTGTGTGACTGTGTGAGTGACTGTGTGGCTGTGTGAGTGACGGAGTGACTGAGTGAGTGACTTTGAGTGACTGTGAGTGACTGTGAGTGAATGTGAGTGACTCTGAGTGACTGTGTGAGTGACTATGAGTGACTGTATGTGTGAATGTAATTGACTGTGAGTGACAATGAGTGACTATGAGTGACTGTGTGAGTGACTGTGTGAGTGACTGAGTGACTAATTGACTGTGAATGACTGCGAATGACTATGAGTGACTGTGTGAGTGACCATGAGTGACTTGTGTGAGCGACCCACCCACTCAATCACCCACTCAATCACCCACTTACTCACCCACTCACTCACTCACCCACTCACTCACCCACTCACCCACTCACCCATTCACTCACTCACCCACTCACCCACTTACTCACCAATTCACCCACACACTGACCCACTCACTCACCCACTCACCACTCACCACCCCTCACCCACTCACCCATTCACTCACCCACTCACTCACCCACTCACCACACACTCACCCACTCACTCACCCACTCACTCACCCACTCACTCACCCACTTACTCACCCTCACACTCACCCACTCACTCACCCATTCACCCACTCACTCACCCACTTACTCACCCACTCACTCACCCACTCACTCACCCACTCACCCACTCACCCATTCACTCACTCACCCACTCACTCACCCACTCACTCACCAATTCACCCACCCACTCACCCACTCACTCACCCACTCACCACTCACTCACCCACTCACCCACTCACTCACCCATTCACTCACCCACTCACTCACCCACTCACTCACTCACTCACCCACACACTCACCCACTCACTCACCCACTCACTCACTCACTCACCCAATCACTCACCCTCACACTCACCCACTCACTCACCCACTCACTCACCCACTCACTCACCCACTCACCCACTCACTCACCCACTCACTCACCAATTCACCCACCCACTCACTCACCCATTCACCACTCACTCACCCACTCACTCACTCACCCACTCACTCACCCACTCACTCACACTCACCCACTCACTCACCCATTCATTCACCCACTCACTCACCCACTCACTCACTCACCCACACACTCACCTACTCACTCACCCACTCACTCACCCACTCACTCACTCACCCACTCACTCACCCACTCACTCACCCTCACACTCACCCACTCACTCACCCACTCACCCACCACTCACCCACTTACTCACCCACTCACTCACTCACCCACTCACTCACCCACTCACCCACTCACTCACTCACTCACCCACTCACTCACCCACTTTACTCACCACCCACTCACCCACTCACACACTCACTCACCCACTCACTTACGCACTCACTTACCCACTCACCCACTCACTCACCCACTCACGCATTCACTCACTCACCCACTCACCCACTCACTCACCCACTCACTCACCAATTCACACACCCACTCACTCACCCTCACCCACTCACTCACCCACTCACCCAATCACTCACCCACTCACTCACCCACTTTACTCACCCACCCACTCACTCACCCACTCACTTACACACTCACTTACCCACTCACTCACCCACTCACTCACTCACCTACTCACTCACTCACCCATTCACCCATCCACTAACCCACTCACCCACTCACCACCCACTCTCCACTCCCCACTCACTCACCACTCACTCACCCACTCACTCACCCACTTTACTCACCCACCCACTCACTCACCCACTCACACACACTCACTCACCCACTCACTTACGCACTCACTTACCCACTCACCCACTCACTCACCCACTCACCCATTCACTCACTCACCCACTCACCCACTCACTCACACACTCACTCACAAATTCACACACCCACTCACTCACCCACTCACCACTCATTCACCCACTCACCCACTCACTCACCCATTCACTCATCAATTCACTCACCCACCCCACTCACTCACTCACCCACACACTCACCCACTCACTCACCTACTCACTCACCTACTCTCTCACTCACCCACTCACTCACTCTCCCACTCACTCACTCACCCACTCACTCACCCACTCACTCACCCTCACCCACTCACTCACCCACTCACCCAATTACTCACCCACTCACTCACCCACTCACTCACTCACCAACCCACCCACTCACTCACCCACTCACTCACCCACTCACTCACCCACTCACTCACCCATTCACACATCCACTCACCCACTCACTCACCCACTCACCACCCACTCACTCACCCACCCACTCACTCACCCACGCACTCACTCACCCACTAAATCACCCACTCACTCACCATCTCACTCACCCACTCGCTCACCATCTCACTCACCCACTCACTCACCCTCTCATTCCCCCATTCAATCACCCACTCGCTCGACATCTCACTCACTCACCCACTCACTCACCCACCCACTCACTCACTCACCCACTCCTCTCACACCATCTCACTCACCCTCTCATTCACCCACTCACTCACCATCTTACTCACCATCTCCCTCACCCACTCATTCACCCACTCACTCACCATCTCACTCACCCACTCACTCACTCACCCACTCACCATCTCACTCACCCACTCACTCACTCACCCACTCACTCACCATCTCACTCACCCACTCACTCACTCACCCACTCACTCACCCTCACACTCACCCACTCACTCACCCACTCACTCACCCACTCACTCACCCACTCACCCACTCACTCACCCACTCACTCACCAATTCACCCACCCACTCACCCACTCACTCACCCATTCACCACTCACTCACCCACTCACTCACTCACCCACTCACTCACCCACTCACTCACCCACTCACTCACCCTCACACTCACCCACTCACTCACCCATTCATTCACCCCACTCACTCACCCACTCACTCACTCACCCACACACTCACCTACTCACTCACCCACTCACTCACCCACTCACTCACTCACCCACTCACTCACCCACTCACTCACCCACTCACTCACCCTCACACTCACCCACTCACTCACCCACTCACCCACCACTCACCCACTTACTCACCCACTCACTCACTCACCCACTCACTCACCCACTCACCCACTCACACACTCACTCACTCACTCACCCACTCACTCACCCACTTTACTCACCCACCCACTCACTCACCCCCACCTCACACTCACTCACCCACTCACTTACGCACTCACTCACCCACTCACCCAATCACTCACCCACTCACTCACCCACTCACTCACTCACCCACTCACCCACTCACTCACCCACTCACTCACCAATTCACCCACCCACTCACCCACTCACTCACCCACTCACCACTCACTCACCCACTCACCCACTCACTCACCCATTCACTCACCCACTCACTCACCCACTCACTCACTCACTCACCCACACACTCACCCACTCACTCACCCATTCACTCACCCACTCACTCACCCACTCACTCACCACTCACCCAATCACTCACCCACTCACTCACCCACTTTACTCACCCACCCACTCACTCACCCACTCACTTACACACTCACTTACCCACTCACTCACCCACTCACTCACTCACCTACTCACTCACTCACCCATTCACCCATCCACTAACCCACTCACCCACTCACCACCCACTCACTCACCCACTCACTCACCCACTCACTCACCCACTCACTCACCCACTTTACTCACCCACCCACTCACTCACCCACTCACACACTCACTCACCCACTCACTTACGCACTCACTTACCCACTCACCCACTCACTCACCCACTCACCCATTCACTCATTCACCCACTCACCCACTCACTCACACACTCACTCACAAATTCACACACCCACTCACTCACCCACTCACCACTCATTCACCCACTCACCCACTCACTCACCCATTCACTCATCAATTCACTCACCCACCCACTCACTCACTCACCCACACACTCACCCACTCACTCACCTACTCACTCACCTACTCTCTCACTCACCCACTCACTCACTCTCCCACTCACTCACTCACCCACTCACTCACCCACTCACTCACCCTCACCCACTCACTCACCCACTCACCCAATTACTCACCCACTCACTCACCCACTCACTCACTCACCAACCCACCCACTCACTCACCCACTCACTCACCCACTCACTCACCCACTCACTCACCCATTCACACATCCACTCACCCACTCACTCACCCACTCACCACCCACTCACTCACCCACCCACTCACTCACCCACGCACTCACTCACCCACTAAATCACCCACTCACTCACCATCTCACTCACCCACTCGCTCACCATCTCACTCACCCACTCACTCACCCTCTCATTCCCCCATTCAATCACCCACTCGCTCGACATCTCACTCACTCACCCACTCACCACCCACCCACTCACTCACTCACCCACTCACTCACCATCTCACTCACCCTCTCATTCACCCACTCACTCACCATCTTACTCACCATCTCCCTCACCCACTCATTCACCCACTCACTCACCATCTCACTCACCCACTCACTCACTCACCCACTCACCATCTCACTCACCCACTCACTCACTCACCCACTCACTCACCATCTCACTCACCCACTCACTCACTCACCCACTCACTCACCCTCACACTCACCCACTCACTCACCCACTCACTCACCCACTCACTCACCCACTCACCCACTCACTCACCCACTCACTCACCAATTCACCCACCACTCACCCACTCACTCACCCATTCACCACTCACTCACCCACTCACTCACTCACCCACTCACTCACCCACTCACTCACCCACTCACTCACCCTCACACTCACCCACTCACTCACCCATTCATTCACCCACTCACTCACCCACTCACTCACTCACCCACACACTCACCTACTCACTCACCCACTCACTCACCCACTCACTCACTCACCCACTCACTCACCCACTCACTCACCCACTCACTCACCCTCACACTCACCCACTCACTCACCCACTCACCCACCACTCACCCACTTACTCACCCACTCACTCACTCACCCACTCACTCACCCACTCACCCACTCACACACTCACTCACTCACTCACCCACTCACTCACCCACTTTACTCACCCACCCACTCACTCACCCACTCACACACTCACTCACCCACTCACTTACGCACTCACTTACCCACTCACCCACTCACTCACCCACTCACGCATTCACTCACTCACCCACTCACCCACTCACTCACCCACTCACTCACCAATTCACACACCCACTCACTCACCCTCACCCACTCACTCACCCACTCACCCAATCACTCACCCACTCACTCACCCACTCACACACTCACCAACCCACCCACTCACTCACCCACTTTACTCACCCACCCACTCACTCACCCACTCACTTACGCACTCACTCACCCATTCACTCACCCACTCACTCACCCACTCACTCACTCACTCACCCACACACTCACCCACTCACTCACCCACTCACTCACTCACCCAATCACTCACCCTCACACTCACTCACCCACTCACTCACCCACTCACCCACTCACTCACTCACCAATTCACCCACCCACTCACTCACCCATTCACCACTCACTCACCCACTCACTCACTCACCCACTCACTCACCCACTCACTCACCCTCACACTCACCCACTCACTCACAAATTCACACACCCACTCACTCACCCACTCACCACTCATTCACCCACTCACCCACTCACTCACCCACTCACTCACCCACTCACTCACACTCACCCACTCACTCACCCATTCATTCACCCACTCACTCACCCACTCACTCACTCACCCACACACTCACCTACTCACTCACCCACTCACTCACCCACTCACTCACTCACCCACTCACTCACCCACTCACTCACCCTCACACTCACCCACTCACTCACCCACTCACCCACCACTCACCCACTTACTCACCCACTCACTCACTCACCCACTCACTCACCCACTCACCCACTCACACACTCACTCACTCACCCACTCACTCACCCACTTTACTCACCCACCCACTCACTCACCCACTCACACACTCACTCACCCACTCACTTACGCACTCACTTACCCACTCACCCACTCACTCACCCACTCACGCATTCACTCACTCACCCACTCACCACTCACTCACCCACTCACTCACCAATTCACACACCCACTCACTCACCCTCACCCACTCACTCACCCACTCACCCAATCACTCACCCACTCACTCACCCACTCACACACTCACCAACCCACCCACTCACTCACCCACTTTACTCACCCACCCACTCACTCACCCACTCACTTACACACTCACTTACCCACTCACTCACCCACTCACTCACTCACCTACTCACTCACTCACCCATTCACCCATCCACTAACCCACTCACCCACTCACCACCCACTCACTCACCCACTCACTCACCCACTCACTCACCCACTCACTCACCCACTTTACTCACCCACCCACTCACTCACCCACTCACACACTCACTCACACCACTCACTTACGCACTCACTTACCCACT